>NW_027532208.1:8341255-8363472 GCF_008692635.1 Crocuta crocuta
CGGGTAGCGGCCGCGGTCCGCGCTCCGCTCGGAGCCCCCTGCAGCGCCCTCGGCCTTCTCGGAGACCCGCGCCACTTCTCGGACAGAAAGGCCGCCCTATCCCAAGAGTATAAACATATTTTCCTCTGGTATCTTATGCAATTGTTAGTTGTGTGGGAATGGGTGGGTATCATTTTTTTGGAAAGTTTTTCCCCATCTGAAGATTATTAAAACCTAAACCTTTACTTTTTTCTAATGTTCTTAAAGGATTTTTTAAATGTCTTTTTTACATTTGTACTTATATTATGATGGGTATTTGTTGTCAGGTGTTGGATAGAAATGTGCCTTTTTCCCAGTTGTCCTGCCATTTTCTATTGAATAATTTTCCCACTGAATTGAAATGACACTTTTATTACATTTTGCAGGCGTGTATATACTCGGATCTGTTTCCTGACAGTTTCTGCACTTTTTTAAATGTTAAGTATGTTTTAATATGTGGCAGAACAAATGCCCCTTAACTATGTCCTATGACGGTTTATTACCGTCTTATTTCTTTTGACTTATTTGAAATTGTGAAAAATGTAAAGGTACAGAAATTGTAATTCTCTAAGAGAAAGAATTGATCATGGCACTTAGTAGGTGCTCAATAGATAGTTATTAAATGAG
The DNA here is from genome assembly GCF_008692635.1 of Crocuta crocuta. Taxonomy (NCBI): domain Eukaryota; kingdom Metazoa; phylum Chordata; class Mammalia; order Carnivora; family Hyaenidae; genus Crocuta; species Crocuta crocuta. The sequence goes on from NW_027532208.1 coordinate 8,341,901, forward strand.
GGAATATTTGTTGAAAGTCACTGTGTTGTTGAAAAGTTTTATGTTTCCCTGTTGCCATCAGGATAATCTAGTTTTTTAGAAGTGCCTTCAAAGCCGTTTATGATCTTAATATTGCATACTATTTTGCCATCCACTCTTGTACATTGTGCTAGGGCCATGCCAAACTGTTTAAACATGATACAAAACCCGCTGGGAAAAATTCATTAATTTGATTACATCAAAATTTAAATTTCTGTATTCAGAAAAAACAAAGGGCTAAAAACAAGAGACATGAAGAACAATGTGTAACGTGTGTAAGAAACAAAGTATTAATGTCCATAATATGTAAAGAGCCTCTGTAAATAGAAAAAAAAAAAAAAAGAAACATCAGAAAGAAAAAAATAAAATGGGCAAAGGATATGCACAGGTAATTTATAGAATACAAGTAACCAAAATACAAAAAAAATTTTTCTGATGCTTAACCTCATAAGTAACCCTAGAATGCAAATGAAGACAAAGATATTTTTCACAAAATAGACTGGCAAAATATAAAAATATTGATGATAAAAGGTGTTGAGGGAAGTGCCCAGGAGAAGGACTCGGTTGTAAAATTAAGAAAGACACTTTGAATGGTAGTGTGACAGTACCTACCAGAATGTTAAATGAGCCCACCCTGGCTCAGAAATTTCATTCTGGAATTGGTCTTGCAGAAACAATTGCACAGGACACAATGTTTAAAAAGTATATATAAACATGTTTATTTCAATACTATTTGTAATTGAGAAATAAGTGCAGCTTAAACATTCACTAGGGATATGCTTAAATATATCATGATAGATCCATACAGTGGAATACTGTGCTTCTATAAAATAGAATAAGGTGGTTTATTTTGAAGTTAACAAATGAGGAAAGATCTCTAAGACATTTAGTGAATAAAGGATGCTGGAGAACAATGGTGTATAGTACAATGTGCCTCATGTTAAGTATGAATGTGGTTATATTATTTATGTTCATAAATGCACAGAAAAGGATGTACACCAAACGACTGACAATGAGTTATTTCCAGAGAGGGAAGTAGAATAGAGAAGAGGGGTTGAAAGTCACTCACATCTTACTCAATATATTCCCATGTTTTGAATATTTATGTTTTCATGTAGAATGTGTAAAAAAAGTGTGAACATGTATTAACTTGTGTAAGAAAAAAAAACACTTGATTTTAGCCAAAAGGCTGAGAAGTAATTTCTTGTGTAAGGAAAAAAACAAACAAAAGCCCTCCATAAACTTAAGATCTACACGTGGGGGGGGGGGTCTATTTTTGATGCAGAAAATTTTTAAATTAACTCTTTTTTTAAACAGCAAAGAATAAAAGACATATGATAACATGAAGACTACATTTGTTATTTATGTTTTACCAAGGGAGTCACTGTTGACTGTGTTCAGGGATCCCCAAGACTACCCTTAGGTTCAAAGATTTGCTAAAAGTACTCACAGAACTCAACAAAGCTGTTATACTTACAGTAGTATGAGTATTACAGTGAAAAGATACAGATTAAAATCAGCAACAAAAAATGAAAGTAGAGTAGAGTCCAGGAAAGAGCAGGTGCAAGCTTCCAGTTGTCTTCTATCAATAAGAGTCATGCAGATAGCATGTAAAACCTCCCAGAAGTAACATGTAATAACACGTATGCAATATTGCCAACTGGGGAATCTCATCCAAACCTTGGCGTCCAGGGTATTTATTGGAAGTTGTTCATGCAGGCATAGCTGACTGCCTGTGTTGCTGACCTTCAATCTCCAGTCTTTCCAGAGGGCAAGCTGATACCACATATGGCCCAAGGATCCCACTATAAATCCTATTTTGGCATAAACTTTCTGATCTGTCCCAAGGCTTCAAGTAGACAGAAACACTCTTAAAAGGCAGGATGTTGCAAGGCTGTAGGTTATCTTTCAGGAACCAGGACAGGATCAAACCTTTCCTTAAAATATGCAGAGTTTGGACCACGCAGACTGCTTAGTTCATCCTTTCCTGTACTCTGTACTTTGTACTAATTCTTACAAATCAATGAAAAAGGCAAAATGGTAGAAAAGTGGACAAATTACACAAAAGGGTAATTTATAAAGGAAGAAACATGTAAGCTAAAAATGTAAAAGTTCTGCCTCCCATGTTATCTAAGAATTACATACTAAAACAGTGATTATATACTATATATTATATTTAAAAAGAATAATGCTAATCATTCTTGGCTAATGGTCACTCTCATATATTGTTGATTAATATGTAAAATGGTACAGTCTTCCTCAATAGTATTTTGTCTTCCTTTTGATCCAGTAGTTCCACTTCTAGGAATTTGTCCTAAAGAAATAATCACACAAAATTATGACAAAACTGTACAATATTTGCTGTTGTCTATAACAGCAAAAGAGAAAGGAAGCTCCCTAAATGCTTATTAATAATGAACTTGTTGGGGTGCCTGGGTGGCTCAGTCGGTTGAGCGTCCAACTTCGGCTCAGGTCATGATCTCGCAGTTCGTGGGTTTGGGCCCCGTGTTGGGCTCTGTGCTGACAGCCAGCTCAGAGCCTGGAGACTCTTTCGGATTCTGTATCTCCCTCTCTCTCTGACCCTCCTGCTCACGCTGCCTCTCTCTCTCTCTCTCTCTCTCTCAGAAATAAATAAAACATTAAGAAAAATTTAATAATGAACTTGCTAAACAAATTTTGGGTATTGCATGCAATTGAATATACCATGACACTTTTTTAAATTTTATTTCTTTATTTTGCTTTATTTTATTGTCTTTTAATTTTTATTTTATTATTTAATTCCAGTAAACCTAACATACACTGTTATATTAGCTTCAGATGTACAATAAGTGATTCAGCAATTCTGTATACTATTCAGTGCTCATCATAATAAGTCTACTCTTTAATCCCCATCACCTGTTTCACCCATCCCTCCCCAATCACCTCCCCTCTGGTAACCATCAGTTTGTTCTTTGTAGTTAAGAATCTGTTTCTTGGTTCGTCTCTCTTTTTTTTTTTTTTTTTATTTATTCCTAGGAGAGAGAGAGAGAGAGACAGCGTGAGCAGGGGAGGGTCAGAGAGAGAGGGAGACACAGCCTCGGAAATAGGCTCCAGGCTCTGAGCTGGCAGTCAGCACAGAGCCCGACACGGGGCTCGAACCCACAAACCGTGAGATCATGACCTAAGCGAAAGTAGGACGCTTAACCGACTAAGCCACCCAGGCGCCCCTGTCTCTTTCTTTTTTTTTTTCTTCCTTTGCTTGTTTGTTTTGTTTCTTACATACTACCTGTGAGTGATATCATATGGAATGTGTCTTTCTCTGACTTGACTTATTTTGCTTAGCATAATACACTCCAGCTCCATCCATGCTGTCACAAATGGCAAAATTTCATTCTTTTTGATGACTGAGTAATATTCCATTGCATACATATGCCATATCTTCTTTATCCATTCATCTACCGATAGATGCAGGCTGCTTTTATAATTTGGCTACTGTAAACAGTGCCATAATAAACACAGGGGTACATGTATCCCCTTGAATTAATGCTTTTTTATATTGGGGGATAAATATCCAGTAGTGCCATTGCTGGATCATAGGGCAGTTCTACTTTTAACTTTTTCAGAAACCTCCATAATGTCTTCCACAGTGACTGCACCAGTTTGCATTCCCAACAGTACAAGAAGGTTCCCCTTTATCTGTATCCTAGCCAACGTTTGTTGTTTCATGTGTTCTTTTTTTTAGCCATTTGGTCAGGTGTGAAATGACACCTCATTGTACTTTTGACTTGCATTTCCTTGATGTGATGTTGAATATCTTTTCATGTGTCTATTGTCCATCTGGATCTTCTCTGGAGAAATTTCTGTTGATTTCTTCTGCCCATTTTTAATTGAATTATTTGGGAGTTTTTTTGGTGTTGAGTTATATAAGTTCTTTATATATTTAATACTAACTCTTCATCAAATATATCATTTGGAAACATTTTCTCCCATTCAGTAGGGTGCCTTTTCGTTTTGTTGATGTTTCCTTCGATATGCAGAAGCTTTTTATTTTGATGTAGTCCCAATAGCTTATTTTTGCTTTTATTTCTCTTGCCGTAGGAGACATATCTAGAAAAATGTTGCTACAACTGATGTCATAAACATTAATGCCTGTGCTCTCTTCTAGAATTTTTATAGTTTCAGGCCTTACACTTAGGTTTTTAATCCATTTGAATTTATATTCGCATATGGTATAAATAGATGGTCCAGTTTCATTATTTTGCACATAGCTGTCCAATTTTCCCAACACCATTTATTGAAGAGACTGTATGACCCTAATTTTTTAATATTTAGATTTTTGCTTTCTACCCTGAAGTGATATACACAATATTGTCAACTAAAACCCAGGTTTCAGGAAAGAAAATCAGACATATAATAATGACTATGCCATATTATAATATGTGTGAGAATTAGTATAGAAAAAGCCAGAAAGTATGTATCCCAGAAAAAGTCACTGGTTATCTCTGGGTAATGATATTATAAGTGATTTTCTTTCTGCTTTTCTATATCTACAAAAATTTTTGTTTTAATATTTGTCAGGAAATAAAATGAAGGTGTTTGAAGGTAGAGAAGAGGTGTGGAGAGAAAAATCACTGTGGCTACAGCATGAGGAAAATACTGGACTAAAGTTAAGGACCAGTTTGATGGATGCAGAAGTAGTCAAAGTGAGAGATGATAGTGGCCTGAATCAAGGTAGTGGAAGTGAAAATGGGACATTCACTACATATTTAAGGGGATACATTTACCAGGATTTGACTTTAATTGAAAAGAGAGACTAAGGGAAAGAGAGAGAGGTCAGGAATGGCATCCAGGTTTCAGGCTTGGTGGTGCTATTCACTGAGATAGAGAATTTAACAGGAGAGTAAGAACAGTATGTAACATATAAATATGGCTGCCATGTGCCATTATGCTTTAAATATTTTCAGAATATTCGCTTACTTAATCCTCAACAAACCCATGAGGTAGGTACTATTATTAGTAGTTTTACAGATGAGGAAATTGAAACACTGAAAGGTTGAGTAACTTCTACAACCAAATTCACACAGCTAGTAAGTTGTGGAGCTAGGAATCAAACCCAATCAGTTTGGCAATAGAGTTGGTGTTCATCCATACTTTATTGCAAATATATGGCAAGAGGCTTAAGAGAGAATGAGTTTTGGACATACTAGGTTTGAGAGATCTGAGGGACACATCTGCCTGGGAATGTCCAGTAAGATGGTTGGGTAGCTATGTGCTTATGTAGCTCAAAAAAGACGATCAGTGAAATTATGGCAGTGGGTAAAGCTGAAGGAAGCCACCTGAGAGCAAATAGAAGAGAACAAACACAAATACTAACAAATGGACCTAACTGTATTACAAGTGAATGACATAACCACACTGAAGGAAGTGGCAAAGAAAAAAAAATTAAATAACTTTAGGAAATGCTATCTTGGTTAGATACTGTATAACTGAAGACAGAGAACTTTACATAGATGCTGTAATTCCAGTTAATAAATGTGTTTGTCACAGGGATATGAGTCAATTCTGAAATTACTTTATGTATATACCAAAACTGAACAAATAAGTAAATATATTGTAGATACTAAGAGCCAACAATCTTCCTCGTTTCCTCACTGGAAACTTCTTTCTTCAAGTTACCAGTGAGGGAAGGAGGAAGATTAAAAATGAGCCCTGAAGTTTTGGATTGGAATCAGAGGTATCATAATGAACTTGTGGCATTTAATACATAGATGAATACAGTGTGTGTGTGTGTGTGTGTGTGTGTGTATCTCCTATCTCTCATAGAGGGCCGAGAAGCAACGATACCCCAGTAGCAGCAAGCACACCCAGCACCCAGATCTTTGTTTCTAAGCACTTCTCCAATAAAAGGAGCTAGGACTCCTTGGAGAAGTTGATTTCTAGGGCTGGGCAGGGATAATACAAGAACCTGAAACATCTTACAGTTCCAGGAAGTGCTCAAAATAGGATAGAGGCTGGTCAGAATAACATAGGAGCCTCCTACTGGCCAAAGCTGAAACTATTTGTGCAAGAAAATAAATAATGATAATATTGGCAGATAGAAAACAAATATTTGTGAGTTCATAGTGTCATAAATAAATTAGTAAATAAATGGTAAGAGATAAGGAGCATCTTTTCCTTGCAGAAAAATTCCAGTTAATAAATTAGTGGGAGGTGTACCTGGGTGGCTCAGTTGGTTAAGTGTCTGACTTTTGCTCAGTTCAGGATCCCACTGTTCAAGCCCTGCATCAGACTCTGGCTGACAGTGCAGAGCCTGCTTCAGATCCTGGCCCCGCTCTCTTTATGGCCCTCCCCAGATGCTTCTCCCTCCCTCTCTCTCTCAGAAATAAACAATAATATATACATAAACAAATTAGTGGGAAAGAGAGAAATAGAGAAGTCACCATTAGGCCAACACTGTATTACTAATTGATGCAGACAAGATACACTATGGATGCTAAAATTAGTGGGTTTGAAAAGAATCAGGATATTTGTATACTCTTCAAGTATCTCCTCAAAGATATTTATAAGCTACAAATGGAAAGATGGTAGCTCTATAGTGGAGAAACCAGGTAAACACCACCTTAACCAAGTGGTAAAGGTTAACATCATTAATAAGGCATACCAACATCACAAACCCCTTAATATGATGCACTAAGAAAGATACAAGATCACTTCTGTAATATTCTTGCCAAAAATACTTTGCTTCATTCCAATCATGAGAAGCAAACAGACAAACCCAATTTGAGGGACACTGCAAAATAACTCATGGGTACTCTTCAAAAGTGTTAAGCTCATGAAAGACAGAAGGCTGAGGAACTTATAGATTGGAGAAGACAAAGGGGAAAAAAGCAACTAAATTCCTTGTGGGATCCTGGATCAGAGAAAAAATATTACTAGAGAAGCTGGTAAATTTTGAGTAGTTTGAATTAATAGTATTGTACCAATTTAAATTCCTGGTTTTGATCATTGTACTATGGGCATATAAAATATTAACATTTGGAGAAGTAGGGTGAATTTTATATGGGAATTGTATATTACTCTTGTAACTTTAAGTCTAAAATTGGTTCAAAATAAAAAGTTAAAAAACAGAAGAGCACTTCCATTTATTCATTTAGCAAATATTGAGTGCCTACTATGAGCCAAATACTGAAAGCATTAAAAGTAGAACAGTAAATAAGACAGAACAGATCCCTGTCTTCGTGAAGATTAACATCACAAAATGGTGAGGTATAAATAAAAATGATGACTATACAAATAGTTACAAACATAAAAAGTGCTAGCAAAAAAAAAAGGAAGGTGTAAATGAGGGACCTCCTTTGGTCTGTGAAATCAAAAATCTCCCTTGATTTAAGCTGAAACCTGAAGAGTAAGTATAATCTGGAGAGGAGGGGAGATAACACACATGGCACATTTAAGGACTTAAATGCAGAACAGTGTAGATGAAATCTCAGAAGCAAGCAGGAGAGTGGCTTGAAAGATCAGGAAGCAGGTCATAGGATTTTTTTATGGCTTTGTACTTAAGCCTAAGAGGTATAGGAAGCCACTGAAGAATTTCAGATGAGGGACACATATCATCAGGTTTGTGTAGTTTTAAAGATGTCTTTACTTCACCTGTAGAGGGAACAAAAATAGATATTGGAAACTCCTAAGGAACAACAACATGCAAATGGTAGGCAGAGGAAAAGGGACTAGAGCATAGAGCATAGCCTGTTGAGCCTGTGGACATAAAGCAAAACACAGCTGTCAACAATGTCAGATACCCATCAGAGTTCAGGAACTAATAACCTCCATTGCATGAACAAAAACATTGTTGACATTCCTAACCAGAGCAATTTTAGTGGTGTGCTGATGGCAAAAAAGAAGAAAAGTAAATAGGTAATGAAGAAGTAGAGACAAGAACCAACAATCCTTTGAAGAGTTGTAGCCTTGAAAAAAGAATGGATATTAGTTACAAAAAGGCATATAGCCAGTGAAAGTTTTTAATTTTGGGAGAGATATTAAATGGTTTCAAATTATGACAGGAAGGAGTCAATAAAGCGAAAGATCAAGTTGCAGATTAAGGAATGAGAAGATAATATTCTAGATTCAGGCCTGTAGGGAGGCTGGAGAGAATGGTCTGATCCTAGAGAAAAATATTTTTTTAAGGCAAACCCCCAGGCCAAAAACACTCCCGTAGAGATGCTATTTCATTAGGTCTGGGATAGAACCAGTGAATCTGCTTTTCAGCAAATGCTGCGATTAAAGTGATCTGCAGACCATACTTTGATAAACATTGCTCTTTTTTTTTTTTTTTTTTTTTTTTTTTCCCTTTATTAATNATATTAAGCCACTCCTGTCTTCACTTTCTTCCCCATCTAGTCTAGAATGTACAGTTTCCTGATTCATAGCCTAGCATTTTGTAAGGGAACAAACTTCAGAAGTGCCATGGCACTGGAAGTGGGTGACAGAAATAGAATGGTGGTGAAAATCACTGGCATTGAGGAAATTAACAAAATTAGAGGCTCTGATAATGGTTCTGAATTCCTGCTTGCTTCAAAATCACTTGTGAGGCACTTAAAAAATGTGTAGATGCTAGACTTCATCTCAACAGATTCTTGGGTAGAACCTGGGTATGTATATATACATTAAAATATGCGTGGTCAAGGAAGTTCCTTCAGATTTTTGAAAGAGCTTGGAGGGAAAAGGGTGTTAAGCCAGAAGTCATTCTTCATCTGAATTGATTATAATTTTAGTATTCCTTAGGCAGTTACGGGAATTTGTTACTTTCCAAGCCATCATGGTTACATATTTGAAAAAGCCTGTGGTAATGCCACAGGATTCTCTGGAAAGGACTACATGTATATTATATGAAAAATTACACATAGTTTGGGGATGGGGAGTAGGTTATGAGGGGTTTTGTGTGTGTGTGTTTCCAATACAAGAATTAAAAGGGAAAATTTGAGAAGTGGATCAGATTTTAAAAAATGAAAAGGAAGGTAACAGGTGCTAAGAAGAACTTCAGAGTATACTAGAAGGAACTTAGGGCTGTGAACCAGGAGACCTAGGTTCTAGAACCAGCTCTTTCACTTAGTTCTGTGATCTTCAGCTTCAGAATCCTCCTTTAAACCAAAAATCTGAGAACTAAATCAGCGCTTCCAAAGCATGTTCTCTGGAACCTTAGTCTCATCAGATGTCATAAAGAAATTCTCAAAGAACTGAGTTTACAAACAATATATATTTGACATGCTCCTCATCCGCTTGGATTCACATGTATGAAGAAGAAACCCTGTTCTGCCTAACTTGTAAGTGCGTTTTTATTATTTTGATTATCATTTTGTAAGTGGTTTTGAGGCGAGAGCATTCTCATAGATTCTGTCTGGCTCCTCAGAGAATAGGACCTTTTTAGAGCTTTTGCTTGGTGAAATAAGATTTTTTTTAATGTTTATTTTTGAGGGAGAAGGAGAGACAGAGTGTGAGTGGGGAGGGGCAGAGAGAGAGAGGGAGACACATAATCTGAAGCAGTTTCCTGGCTCTGAGCTGTCAGGACAGAGCCCAGTGCAGGGCTCGAACCCACAAACCATGAGATCATGACCTAGCCAAAGTTGGATGCTTAGCCAACTGAGCNCTTTAAGAGTCTCTAGCGGTTTGCCTCCATCTCTCTCTGTAACTTTTCCCTCCTTCCCCTCCCCCATGGTTTTCTTTTAAGTTTCTCAAGAGCCACATATGAGTAAAAATATATGGTGTCTGTCTTTGCCTGACTTATTTCACTTAGCATAATACCCTCCAGTTCCATCCACGTTGCTACACATGGCCAGATTTCATTCTTTCTCATTGCCATGTAGTATTCCATTGTATAGATAAACCACATCTTTATCCATTTGTCACTTGTACATTTAGGCTCTTTCCATGATTTGGCTCTTGTTGAAAGTGCTGCTATAAACATTGGGGTACATGTGCCCCTATGCATCAGCACTCCTGTATCCCTTGGGTAAATTCCTAGCAGTGCTATTGTCGGGTCTAGGATACTTCTATTTTTAATTTTTTGAAGAACCTCCACACTGTTTTCCAGAGCGCTGCACCAGTTTGCATTCCCACCAACAGTGCAAGAAGGTGCCTGTTACTTCACATCCTCACTAGCATCTAGAGTCTCATGATTTGTTCATTTTAGCCACATTGACTGGCGTGAGGTGGTATCTTAGTGTGGTTTTGATTTGTATTTCCCTGATGAGGAGGGACGCTGAACATTGTTTCATGTGTCTGTTGGCCATCTGGATGTCCTCTTTGGAGAAGTGTCTGTTCACGTCTTCTGCCTATTTCTTCACTGGATTATTTGTTTTCCAGGGGTGGAGTTTGGTGAGTTCCTTATAGATTTTGGATACTAGCCCTTTATCTGATATGTCATTTGCAACTATCTTTTCCCATTCTGTCAGTTGCCTATTAGTTTTATTGATTGTTTCCTTTGCCCTGCAGAAGCTTTTTATCTTGATGAGGTCCCAGTAGTTCATTTTTGCTCTTGATTCCCTTGCCTTTGGGGATGTGTCAAGTAAGCAATTGCTGCAGTTGAGGTCAAGGAGGTTCTTTCCTGCTTTCTCTTCTGGGGTTTTGATGGTTTCCTGTCTCACATTCAGGTCCTTCATCCATTTGAGTATATTTTCGTGTATGGTGTAAGAAAGTGGTCTAGTTTCATTCTTCTGCATGTTTCTGTCCAGTTCTCCCAGCACCTTTTGCTAAAGAGACTGTCTTTTTTCCATACTCTTTCCTGCTTTGTTGAAGATTAGTTGGCCAACACATAGTTGGTCTATGTGTCTGTTTTTATGCCAGTGCCATACTGTCTTGATGATTACAGCTTGATGATTAGAGCCTAAAGTCTGGGATTGTGATACCTCCCACTTTGGTTTTCTTCTTCAATATTACTCTGGCTATTCAGGGTCTTTTGTGGTTCCATACAAATTTTAGGATTGTTTGTTCTAGCTTTGGGAAGAAGGCTGGTGCAATTTTGATTGGGATTGCATTGAACGTGTAGATTGCTTTGGGTAGTATTGACCTTTAACAGTATTTATTTTTCCAATTGATTAGCATAGAAAGTTTTTCCATTTCTTTGTGTCTTCTTCAATTTCCTTCATACGTTGTCTATAGTTTTCAACATACAGATCTTTTACATCTCTAGTTAGGTTTATTCCTTGGTATTTTATGGGTTTTGGTGCAATTATAAATGGGATCAGTTTCTTGATTTCTCTTTCTGTTGCCCTATCTTCGGCAGTGATTGGCTCTCTCATCTAACAAGACCATTCCACTGGAACTGTGATTTTGTCTTTTAAAAACTTGCTTCTCAGGAATGACTTCATTCTTTAATACCATCACTAGCTTTTGAGAGAAATTTTTCAGGCCAAGTGTTGTGAATGGAAAAAGAATGTTTTCTTTCATACTTATTAGCAGATCAAGACATTTTGCCCTGTTGTTGATGTTGGTGAAAAGTCTTCTGAAAATCTTTCACTAGGCATGGACCTCGTGTTTTCTATTCTGAGAAGAGGATGGGTAAGAACTAAAGCTGAAGCTTGTTTTTGGTTGATGGATCTGTATATATCTGCTTTTTGTAATGTGTGAATCTGAGAAATTCTAAAAATGCTTTTTGATTGTTTTTAAAAATTCCACACCATACTGTGCTTTATTGTTATGAGTAGATAGTTTATATGTTTCTTTATGGTCTCCCTAGGTCACTAGGTGACTGAGACTGCTGGACTTCTTTTGTTGACTGGTGCATCTCAGTACACGTGCTACACCAGTTTTAGTATCTTACAAGATTGCTGTCAGAATGGAGGTTTGAATATCATAGTGAAGTCTGTACATGAAGGACTGATGCCTTTAGGGGGAAAAAAGTAATAGCCACCTTGAGGAACCCCCACATGTCAGCCTTGCATGAACAAGGCAAGATTCTGAGAGTGGATGCCCCTGAGAAGCAGAAATCATTCTTGTGGATAGTCATTGGCCCCTGAGGCTAGAGATGATGCATCTTTAATACCTGGGAGGGAGTGACTGTTCTCCATAAGGCATTGGAAAATCAGCTTTCAGGGATTGACAAGGACACTGAAGCTGTTAGTACTGGGGTTTCTCCTGACTATCTTTCTCGAAGAGAACAAAGCTTTGATGACATTATAACTTAAGAACTGCACAGAGGTGTAGTAATCCTGGTGGAGGACTGAATCCACGTACTCAAACAGGAAGGTGAACATTCTGAAAAATGAGAAGAGTGAAATCTCCTTTGTGTATTAGAAAAATCATCTTTTATAAAAAAGATTTTATTTTTAACTAATCTCTACACCCAACGTAGGGCTCTAACTCACAACCCCAAGATCAAGGTGGCCCAGAAAGATCATCTTAAAGAAAGTAAAGGAGAGAAGATCTCTGGAGTTTGAGTTTGGGGATGAATGCATCCCCTTAAAAATAAGTTGAGGCTCTCAACATATGTTTTCTGTATCAGCTCATCTCAGTGGTTCTCATCTCCTTACTTAGAATCACTTGGAGACTTTCAAATTTAAAATGTTGTTGCCCAGGCTTACCTTAGGCCAATTTGGATAATACTGGATTTATCCAAATCTCAGCATTTGCATTTTCAGAACACCCCCTAGTATGTAGCGAGGGCTGAAAATCACTTAGCTTTCTTGAACTTCCCATATGCCACAGTAGGAGAAAAGTCCTATATTGAATTCATCAATGTGTTGGAGGAGCAAGAATGTCACGGTTAAGTTATCCAGCCTTTGAGCTTATATCTTAGAGGGCTTCTCTCTAAACTCTCTGCCATCCTAACACAAAGCAAAAACTCTTAAGAGTTAGTTTCAGTGTTAATATCATGTATTGACCAGATGCTTCTTTGCTCTTTTTCATAGTTATGCCCTCTCAGAATGTTATACTTTCCCAAGGGGGGAACATGGAGGAGAAGGAAATGAATGATGGATCACAGATAGTCAGGTCTCCGGTAAGTTCAGTTTTAATCTCCTCTGAAATGCTGTTGTAGTTCTAAGAATGTGGGCACTTATTTTTTCAATTATCAGAAGTGTATCCAGAGCCCTTTAGACTCTCAATGGCAAATGATAATCTCTGTAAGATGTTTCCCGTTTGCCTTACATATCCTTTATAACTCTATTTTCCTTCCAGCATTTTTACCAGATCATGGGCTCATGTCTGTTCTAGATATTTTAAAGGAAACAAAAGAACCCATAGACTATCTGTTAGTCACCCTTTACTTAAACAGCTCACCAGACTTTACACAACACTTGTCATTCTCTCTTTAAACAATGAATGATGTCCAGGTATGACTGCGTGGAGCTAATGGCATTATTAAATATACCTGAGGAGATCTGCCACAAGACAGTGTTTATTAAGAATTTCTTGTATCTCTTACAAAACCTGTGTAAGCCTGTTGTTACTATCCTATAATTTAAGTATTATGTAAACTGATAAGGTGTAACTATGACAAGGAGTTGTTTCTGTGAAAACTAGTTGGATGCTTTGGAAAGAGCTTATCAATGCTGCTTTTTTAAAAATTGCTATCCATTTATGTGTGAGAAAACTATAAAATGCTGAAGTAAAATTATAAAAATATCAGAGGATTCTACACCTATATTATTTCCCAAGTGTCACTTGCTTGTTCCACTTTAATGAAACAAAAACTGATGTATTATGGGTATGGGCACCCAATCATTAAAATCATTCTCGTAGTAAAGGTTTAGATAAGCAAATGAATATACATTTATAATTTCAAATTAAAATGTTTAAGATATCTTTTATGGATCTCAACTTTAACAGCTTTCTAGCTTAACACACCAGCTACCAGTATCAATTGCTTCAGATAGGAGTGATGAAATTTGAAGTGGAGGTTGTGAGCAAATGACTAAGAAACAATTCTCAAGACTTTTTTTTTTTTTTTTTGATGTAAAAAGGTAATTTTATTTAAGTATGAGGACAGGACTCGTGGGCAGAAAGAGCTGCACTGGGATTGTGAGGAGCGACTGATTACTTACTTTGAAGTTTGTGGAGGGAGCAGGGATAGATGGAGAAAAATTTAGTTTCTGAGGAGTTTCTGTATGGTGAAAGCAGAGTCTTACAGGACCCCAAAGATAAGGTTGCTTTTAGGTTGTAATGACATGTAAACATTAATGGATTAAGGCAGCCACAAACTCTTTGAGGAATGGTACACTCTGCAGGTCTCTGGTATCTATCAGTGGCCTGCAAGCTGTGAGGGGATTTAATTTAAACTACATTTTTCTTGTCTTTGTTTCCCTTATCTGGAGGACTTCTCTTGTTCCAGATTATATGAGATAATCATTATCTGTAGTTAGCCAGTCAACTCATTGGAGGAGATTTTTATAGGCCTACAACATACCACATTTAAAAATGGGTAATGTTGCATGCTCCTGTGAGTGTAGAATGCAACAAAATACAACAGGTACTCAGAGAAGGGAGAAGTCTGTTTGAGACTGGAAGGATGAGGGTGGACTTCATGAAGAAGATGGAGTGTGAATTTGTGCTGATATTGGGTAGGATTTGGAGACTGACGTAGACAGGAGTGCTACAGACAGGAAATAAAACTGTGCAAAAGCAAGGACAATTAGACTGCCAGCTGGAGCTGAGCATTTATTTGGTATATTAGTGCTTTGGGATCTTCGGGTCACAGGGAATAGATTTATTCAATTTATTCTTAATTATAAGGCTCCCCACAGAGAGGAATAGAAAGACATCAAAAATTAAGGTGATATATCTGCTTCTTGGCATTCTAGCCAAAGAAGTTTGTTTTAATTCTCCAGAACCACTTACTATGTTAAGAAAGAAGATGGTTCAGAGGCACCTGGGTGGCTCAGTCACTTAATTTCATAGACTCTTGATTTCAGTTTAGGTCATGATCTCATGGTTCATGAGATTGAGCCCCATGTTGGGCTCTGCGCTGTCAGGATAGAGCCTGCTTGGGATTCTCTCTCTGCCTCTCCCCTGCTAACACTCTCGCTACCCCCTCCCCCACCTGCCACCCCATCTGTCTGTCTCTCTCTGTCTCAAAATAAATTTAAAAAAAGAAAAGAAAAAAGGAAGATGGTTCATTGAGCCTGTATTTTTGAGCATCAACTGTGTATGAGAAATTGTGCTTGGCATCAGATAAACATCAGTAAGCAAAATAGACATTCCTAAATCCACGTTGCTTACAGTCTAACAGAAACATTCACTCAGCAGATGTACTAATAAATCGCAAATTGAGGTGTTTATTATACAAAATAAGAATAAGATGCTGTGAAATGTGCATTAGGGAATCAAGGAAAAACTCTCTGGGGAAGTGAAATTAAGGTGAGATGTGAGGTTATATAAGTGTTATAAGAACTAAGTGAAAAAGAGCATTTTAGGCACGTGTAAACATCATGCATCTCAAATACACCCTTTTAACTTTTGGGAAGTTAAAAGAAGGCCACCATTGTTGGAGTGGAGGGAGGGAGAGAATGACTGGAGATAATCTTGGAGAAGTATGCATGGCCTAAGTATGCAGGACTTTCTTATGCAAGAAAAGTTTGGATTTTATTTGAAATGCAGTAGAAAGCCTTTGGGGAATTTCAGCAGGATAGTAACATAGTAATTCAGTAGGATTCCTTGGGGGAATGTAAGCAGGACAGTAACATAAAAATTACTGAATTCCACTTTAAAAATCACCCAGATGTGTACTGTATAACAAATGAATTTGTGACAGGCAAGAAAGGAAGGGGGAGAGAACCACTTGAGAAGGTACTGCCGTATTGTAGATGATAGAAAATAATAACTTAAAACTAGGTAGAGAAGGGGTGCCTGAGTGGCTCAGTCAGTTAAGCATCCGATTTTGGCTCAGATCATGATCTCATGGTTTGTGGGTTCGAGTCCTGCATCTGGCTCTGTGCTGACAGCTGGGAGCCTGGAGCCTGCTTGGGATTCTGTGTCTCCCTCTCTCTCTGCCCGCCTCCTGCTCACACACGCACTCTCTCTCTCAAAAATAAATAATAAACATTAAGAAAAAAACTAGGTGGAGAAAAATAAATGGATTTGAGAGCTTTACTTTGGGAAAGAGCAGAAATTATTAAGAGTGGTAAAGGCAAAAGAAGAAAAGAGGTGATTACAAAAAAAAATGTAGCCCAGGAAGTGACAGGCAGGGTAATGGTATATCAAATCATGTCACTGATCTGCTCAAAATGCATGGCTCCCATTTCACTCAGAGTAAAAGCCAGAGTCCTCATGATGGCCTAAATGGCCCTACAGAATCTGGGCCTGTTAGCTCTCAGACTTCATCATGCGCTTTTCTACCCCTTGCTTACTCCACCATAGTCACCGTGGCCACATTCTTCCTTGAACATGCCATACACACTCTCACCTTAAGACCTTTTACTAACTTTGCAGGTCTTTTTTCAAATGTCACTTCTCCAGTGACATCTTTCCTGACCACCCTATGTAAAATTGCAACTGCCTCACCCCCACCTTGTCAAACCCTCTTACTCTACTCTTCTTTTATCTTCTTTTTTTTTTTTAATTTTTAAAAATGTTTTATTTATTTCAGAGAGAGAGAGAGAGACAGCATGAGTAGGGAAGGGTCAGAGAGAGAAGAGATACAGAGTCTGAAACAGGCTCCAGGCTCTGAGCTAGCTGTCAGCACAGAGCCCGACGCTGGGGTCGAACCCATGAACCGTGAGATCATGACCTGAGCCGAAGTCGAATGTTTAACCAACTGAGCCGCCCAGGCACCCCTCTTCTTTTACCTTCTAACATACTGTATAATTTACCCAAATATCTTGTTTTTTGTCTACTTTCTCTTGCTAGAATGTAAATTTCATAAAGGTGGGGAATTCTGGTCTTTTTCCCCCCACTGGTGTATCTCAAGTGTGAGGAATAAGCTTAGGAATTCCCTGAGCTTGCACTGATGGGTTAACAAGGCATAAAGAAATAGAAAGCTATAGGAGTACACACCCAAATTTGGGTAAACAAGATTAGGTAAATAAGATTAGGCAAACCCGCAAAGCCCCCAGTATAGGACAAAGGTATAGGAATAGGAAATCTCAGGATGAAAACATCCAAAATGAGGTAAACAAGGTTAGGAGTCAGTGCGGAAACACCCCCAACTTAGTACAATAGCAGAAAGCTGCTTTCACAGGAAGGAAGGACCAAAATAGGTAAATCGGTAAGTAGGGCTATGGATCGCAGCAGGGCGAGGTTACCGGGATCAGAGCTAATTCGCAAAAGAAGGATGCCTTGTTGACCCTGAGGTAGCATGCTCTATCTTGTCCCTTAGACCATTTCGAGTAAACAGAGTTGGTGCCTCATGTTTGCTGTAAACAACTTTCCACCCAGCACTAGAATTTTGTTTTGTATTAACCCAATCCCTAACACCACGTATCTCCAAAACCCCCTTTTCCCCATGCCTGTGAGTTAATGTTCACCATCTCTTTGTCCACGCCCATCACCATCACACTGTAAGACTTCTGATTTTAATAAAAACAAAGCAAGGGCCCTTATTTGGGACCTTTGTCTCCTCCCAAACATTACCCTCTCTCGCATTTTAATCCTGTGACTTGCTCTCTTGCTGGACAAGAGAGAACTCCAGACCCAGAGTCTACAACACTCAAGCACCATGATTGTCATATAAGGAAGCACTGAATATTTGTTGAAAAATAGAAATTTGTGGGGTGCCTGGGTGGCTTAGTTGGTTAAGTGTCCAACTCTTGGTTTCTGCTCAGGTCATAATCTCGCAGTTCATGAGTTAGAGCCCTGTGTTGGGCTCTGTGCTGACAGTGTGGAGCCTGCTTAGGAGTCTCTCTCTCTCTCTCTCTCTCTCTCAAAATATATAAATAAACTTTAAAAGAAAAAAAGAAAGAAAAATAGAAATTTGCATATGATAAAGATTGCATCTCAAACTAGCAGTGAAAAGGTAGTTTATTCAATAATTGATGTTGGCATTTCTGGGGAGCCATCTGGAAAAAGGTAAAGTTGAATCCATACCTCATATGTTACATCAGAATAGTCTTCAAACAAAACAGGTGAACCTGGATGGGAGTGGGGAGGGGAAGAGAGAGACAAACCTAAAACAGACTCTGAACTGTAGAGAACAAACTGAGAGTTGCTGGAGGGGAGGTGGGTGGGAGGATGGGTTAAAAGGGTGATGGGTGTTAAAGAGGACACTTGTTGTGATGAGCACTGGGTACTCTATGTAAGTGATGAATCACTGAATCCTGTACGTGAAACTAATATTACAGTGTATGTTAACTATTTGGAATTTAAAACTTGGAAGACAAAAAAAGAATAGTCTTCAAGTGGATCAAAGATTTAAATGTGAAAATTTTACCTTAAAACCTTAAAAGTATTACAAGAAAAAATGGCAGTTTTAAGACTAGACTCCATAAAACAGCTAGAAGAAAACAAAGGTGGTAAGCTCCTTGGCATCAGTCTTAGTGGTATTTTTGGGGATCTGACTCCAGAAACAATGTCTACAAAAGCAAAAATAAACAAATAGGAATACATCAAACTAAAAGGATTCTGCACAGTGAAAGAAACCATCAACAAAATTAAAAAGGAACCTATTAAGGTACTTGGGTGGCTCAGTGAGTTGAGTGTCTGACCTTAGCTCAGGTTGTGATCTCATGGGTGAGTTCAAGCTCCCATCCGACTCCTTGCTGTCAGTGCAGAGCCACTTCAAATCCTCTGTCCCTCCACCTCTCTGCACCTCCCCCGCTTGCTCTCTCTTCTCAAAAATAAGTAAATCTTTTTAAAATAAAAAAATAAAAAGGAACCTACTGAATGGGAGAAGATATTTGCAAATCACGTATCAGATAAGAGGTTAATATCCAGAACATATAAAGAACTCATACAGGCCAGTAGCAAAAAAACAAGCAATCTGATTTTAAAAATGGACAGATGATCTGAAAAAACATTTTTCCAAAGGAGACATACAGAAAGCCAATAGGCACATGGAAAGATAGATGCTCACCATCACTAATTATCAGGGAAATGCAAACCAAAACCACAATGAGATATCACCTCACACCTGTTAGAATGACTATTATCAGAAAGACAAAAACTAACAAGTGTTGGCAAGGCTGTGGAGAAAAGGGAGTCCTTGTGCACTGTTGGTGGGAATGTAAATTAGTGCAGCTATTGTGGAAAACAGAATGGAAGTTCCTCAAAAGATTAAAAATAGGGGCACCTGGATGGCTTAGGCGGTGAAGTGTCCAACTCTTGATTTCAGCTCAGGTCATGATCTTGCAGTTCATGAGATCAAGCCCCTGTATCAGGCTACATGCTCACAGCACAGAAGCTGCTTGGCATTCTCTTTCCCTCTCTCTCTGCCCCTCCCTGGTTCACACATGTGATCTCTCCCTCTCTCTGTCCACCCCCCCCCAAAATAAATAAACTCTAAAAATAGAACTACTGTATAATCCAGCAGTTCCACCTCTGGGTATCTATATGAAGAAAAAAACCCAAAAAGTCAAAAAGATACATGCACCCCTATGTTCTTTGCAGCATTGTTTGTAATAACCAAGATATGGAATCAACTTAAATGTCCCATCAATGGATAAAAAAGATGTAAGGATGCCTGGGTGGCTCAGTCAGTTGAGCATTCGACTTCGCCTCATGTCATGATCTTGCAGTTCATGGGTTGGAGCCCTGCATCGGGCTCTGTGCTGACAGCTCAGAGCCTGGAGCCTGCGTCAGATTTTGTGTCTGCCTCTCCCCTGCTTGCGCTCTGTGTTGGTCTCTCAAAAATGAATAAACATTAAAAAAAAAAAAGATGTATGTGTATGTCTGTGTACATGTATGTATGTGTGTGTGCACACACACACAACAGAATACTAGTCAGCCATAAAATGCAATCTTGCCATTTGTGACAAGATAGATGGACTCCAGGAGTATTATACTAAATGAAATAAGTCAGAGAAAGATAAATACTACATAACTTCACTTATATCTGGAATCTAAAAAACAAAACAAATGAAGAAACAAACAGGGGCGCCTGGGTGGCTTAGTCGGTTAAGCGTCCGACTTTCACTTAGGTCATGATCTCGCGGTTCGTGGGTTCGAGCTCCGCGTTGGGCTCTGTGCTGACTGCCAGCTCAGAGCCTGGAGCCTGTTTCAGTCTGTGACTCCCTCTCTCTCTGACCCTCCCCTGCTCACGCTCTCTCTCTCCTAGAAATAAATAAAACATAAAAAAAAAAAATTAAAAAAAAAAAAGAAACAAACAAACAAAAAAATCCCAAAACTCATAAGTACAAGTAATGGGGATATAATGTACAGTGGGGTATTATAGTCAATATTGTATTGCAAATTTGAAAGTTGCTAAGAAAGTAAAACTCACAAGAAAAAAAAAGTGTGGTAACTTTGTATGGTGACAGATGATAAATAGACTTAATGTAGTGATCATTTTGCTATGTATACAAATGTCAAATTATTATGTTGTATACTTGAAACTGACATAATGTGTCTCAATTATACATCAATTTTAAAAATGAGAGCATTCCTTTACTGAGGAAAGGTTTTATAATTAGTGGGAATGCAGAAGCCATAAAAGAAAAGATTAATGGGCTCAACTCCTTAAAAATATCCAAAAAATCTGCATGATAAGAAAACTATAAGCAAAGTAAAAAGACATTATCCAGTGATGAGAAACATTTTACTACTCAAATTAACAGTGGGCTAATTTTTGAAATATATAAACAGTCCTTTAAATCAATAAGAGATTATGAATCCAATAAAAAATGTACATAACAAAATATAATTTATAGCAAAGAAAATTCAGGTACATCTTAAACACAAGAAAAATGTCATCTATACTCATAACAAGAGAAGTTTAAATTAAAACTAGAGAAAGCTTGATATTTTATCACCAAGCTTCATATGTGCCACGAGTTTGATACTTTCCACAAGCTTGTAACATAATCTCTTGGCAAAGCTTTGGGGAAACAGGCACTCTCTTACTCTGCTGGTACGAGTGTGTGGCAGATTGCATTTTTAGAAAAATGGCCAAAAGATCTCCCATCAGAAGCACTTTCTTTACAGTGTGACTTTGATACTCATTGCATCAAGAGACATTGAGGTCTATATTCCCTCTTGACTCTGGGCAGGTCTGTGACCAGTGAAAGTGGGATGCTTGCTCTACCTTTCCATGAAGAAAGTCAGACAGTCCTTGGAGAAGCCCACCTGAAGAGGAACCAGCATCCTCAAAGAAGAAATAATGGGCAATGTTGTCACCTTCATAATAAGGAAAATAGGAAGTACACTTAATGAACTTTATCTAAGAAGATTTTCAGGTAGAAAATTGAAAGCCCTAATTGCTTTAGGTCTTTGACCACCTAAAGTAAAATATAAAAGGAAAAATATCAGCTAAAAAAGTACTGTTAAATATAAAGAAACCAAGAGTTACTGGGTTTGTAAAATGAAACTTTCCCATTCATGCCACTCAACATGTGCACAGTTCAGCTACATTTTAGAACTACAGCGAACTGCTGTTTATTTGAAATACCTCCAGTGGTTATTTCTGTGCCTTTCCTACCATTGTAAATTGGGAGGCG
>NW_027532208.1:8363535-8367362 GCF_008692635.1 Crocuta crocuta
GGGGGGGGGGGGGGGGTGGTTAGGGAAGGAGTTGAGGATGGGACCAAATGAGTATTTCTTTAGTTCACAGGTGATAGTATAGAGAGAAATCACTCAAGGAACCATACCTGAGGAACTACACTCCAAGATTCTTATCTGTATGTGGACCTAATTTAGATGACAAGATCCTGGACTTCAAACTGATGCCATAATGGAATGAAACCTGGGGATTTATGGGAAGAAAATGGTTATATTTTGCATATGGGAGGGATGTGAATTTTTATATTCTAGAAGGTAGACTGTGGCAGAGAGTATTTTCCAAAAATGACATAATTTCTCCCATCCCACAGGCTCTTCTTAAAATGTGACTTAAAAACTCTTTCCATCTGAGCCTGGGTGACTCAGTCAGTTAAGCATCCAATTCTTGATTTCAGCTCAGGTCATGATCTTACAGCTGTGAGATTGAGCCCCTCGTGGGACTGTGTTGAGTGTGGAGCCTGCTTAAGATTCTGTCTCTCCCCCCTCCCTCTTCCTCTCTCTCCCCTCTCCTCAAAAAAAAAAAAAAAAAAGAAAGAAAGAAAGAAAGAAAAAAAAAACCTCTTTCCATTAAGAGGTAAGGGATTGTATCTTCCCTTTGGATCTGGGCAGATCCGTAGGCTTGTGACTGTAGTGAAAGTGAACTATGTGACTGCTGAAAGCTTGGTCATAAAAGGTGGTACTATTGGGAATTTTGCACTCAGGATCCAACTACCATCCCACGAAGAAGTCAGAAGCAGCCTGTTGAGAGGCTCATGCAGAGAGAAACTGAGGCCTCTGTCTGAGCACCCATCTGACAACCAGTACCAACTTGTCAGCCATATGAGCAAGCCATCTTAAAAGTGAATCCTACAGCCCAAAGTTGAGCCACCCCAGCTGAAACCAAATGGGACAAAGATGAGCTAGTCCCATTAAGTCCTGCCCATGTGTCAGATTTTGTAAACAAAATAAATGATTGTTGCTTTGAACTACTAAACTTTCATGTAGTTTGTTATGCAACAATAGATTGTTATAGTATGTAAATTGATAGAACCCTTATAAGAGATCAGTTTGACAATATATATCAGAATTACAGATTCATATATTCTTTTACTAGATATCCTATTTTGAAATTGATTCTTCAGACAGACTTATTCACGGTTGCAAAATAATATACATACAAAACAATTCATTGCAGTATTATTTGTAGTAGCAAGAGTAGAAAATAGATAAAATTTTTTTTTAGTACACTAGTTAAATAAATTGTGCAACATTCACACAATAAAGTCCCATGTAGCCGTGAAAGAGAATGAGGTAGATAATCATGAACTGATGTGGAGGAATTTCCAGGATAAACTACTCAGTGAAAAAATAAAAATGCAAGGGTTATCTATAGTGCACTATTCTTGTGTAAGAAAGAAGAGAAAATAAAAACATACATACATGTGTATTTGCTCATTTGAGCAAAAAGGCACACCAGGTTGAAATTTAGTCTGAGATTCGTTGCCAATAGGGCTTGAATGAGAATGGGTGAAAAAGAAAGAGGGAATAGCAGGGAGAGGGGGAGAGTTTGGTGGGTAGGACCTTCAGTTGAATGCAAGCAGAAACAAATGAACTAAACGGTATTTCAAATTACTGACATAACCACACTTAAGGAATCAGGTAGGAAAAGGACTTAACCTTTAAACCTAAATAGTTTAGGCTCTATTCAGAGGCTAAAAGCAAAGTAACTGTAAATATGGAACTTTAATTTGTAGGTTTCTTTTGTGTAGAGGCATGAGTTAGCATGAAAAGAGAGGATAAACTCTGCCATGTTGGATTGGTATTAGTATGATCTCATAATACATAGAGCTAAATATAGAAATGGTTATGGAGTGGGGCGCCTGGATGGCTCAGTCGGTTAAGCGTCCGACTTCAGCTCAGGTCAGATCTCACGGTTTGTGGGTTGGAGCCCCGCATTGGGCTCTGTGCTGACAACTCAGAGCCTGGAGCCTGTTTGGGATTCTGTGTCTCCCTCTCTCTCTGCCCCTCCCCCACTCATGCTCTGTCTCTCTCTGTCTCAAAAATAAACTATAAAAATTAAAAAAAAAAAAAGAAATGGTTATGGAGTTGTGTTTGTGTTCACATATACATACATCATTGTATATATGCCTCTGTTTCCCAGGCACAACCACTGAAAAGGCCTAGAAGCAGTAATATTCCAGCAGCATTGAACACACCTAGAGCCCAGATCTTGGTTTTTAAATGCCATTCTCCATTAAAAGGAACTACACATGGCACTCAGTATTTGACCAATAGAACAGAACACGAAACATGGCGACCCTACAGATCCTTTGGTTAGAAGCAGAGCCACTCAGTCTTTGACCACTAGAAGGAACCATGGATCCTTGAAGAAATGGTTAATTCCAGCCTTGGGGCAGAAAAGCACAAAATGTACCTTGAAAGAACATTTTTCTGTCCCCAAAAAGTAAAGTGCTCAGAGAATGATAGGGAAATGTCAAAGGACACCTTTGAAGGGCTCCTACTGGCTAAATTCAAGACAATCTGAGCATTAAAATAATAGTAAATGATTATAAATTACTGAATAAAATGGCGTAAATAAGTCCACCTGATACAACATAATGAATGAGAAGGGAAACCTCTTAACAGTAGAAAAACCACTAATACAAAGAATGATGGAATTAGAAAAGTAAGCAATGATCATAATTGTAATTGATTCAGGCAAGAAGTATCAGCACTAAAACTAGGGGATGAAAGTTTGAGAAAGAACAAGGTATTTACATAGGCTCAAAGTATCTCTGCCACAAGGTACTTAATAATTTCAAGAAGAAATGGTACTTTTCTATCAGAAATTACTGGTAGATAACCACCTTAACCAAATTATCAAAATTGCTGGTCAATAATGACTAGTCAGTAATGTGTGCCTTTTGATAGGATTCACCGAAAATCCAGTATCCTTTCTGTACTACCTCTGCCAGAAGTGTATACTGTGAATTTACTTATGAGGAGAGATTTTTATTCTCAAAATAACTAGCCTATACTTTTCCAAATATCTATGTTATAAAATATAAAGAAAGACTCAGTTATTGCTGCAGAGTAAAAGAGACAAAAGATAGAAGACAAATGTAGTACATGGTCTTGAATTTTCTTTTGTTATAAAGGACATTATTAGGACATTTAGTGAAATCTGAAGTAGTATATAGTTTAGACAATGGTATTGTATCAGTGCTAATTTCTGAATTTTGATCATTGTGCTATTATTATGTAAGAGAATTCCTTGTTTTTAGTGAGTAAACTGAATTTTTTAGAGATAAAGGGGCATCATGTCTGCAGCTTACTCTTAAACAGTCCAGAAAAATTATAGAAAGAAAAAAGGAGAGGAGAGGGAGGAGATTTTTTTTTTATTATTGCAGCTTTTCTTTTAAGTCTGAAGTTATGTCAAAATTTTTTAAATTTAAAAACTACAATGAGGGGCTCCTGGGTGGTTCAGTGTGGAGCCTGCTTGGGATTCTGTCTCTCCCTCTCTGCTCCTCCCCTGCTTGCACACACGTTTTCACTCTCACTCTCTCTATCAAATTAATAAACTTAAAATAAATAGATGTAAAAGAAAATTTTAAAAAATGTATACAATATGTTAGCTTTGAGGTTAAAAAAAAAGTGGGAGGAAATAAGATTCATATTTGCATAAAGAATTCTGGGAAAATACGCTAAAATTATAGATAGTGTTTATCTGTGGGGAGTAGGAGCTGGATAAAAAGGAAAGAAGCCTGGGAGAGAGATTGTTTTTACTACTTTTTTTATGTTTTTGTTTCTAAACTATATTAATATTAATA
>NW_027532208.1:8367381-8409208 GCF_008692635.1 Crocuta crocuta
TATCTACCTAAAAATATAATTAAAATAATGATATTTTTTAAAAAGAAGAAAATAGAAGAAATGGGCAGCCAAGTGCAAAATCATGATTAGAAGCAACAGAAAGAAAGAGAAAGTACTAAATAAAACAGCCAAAAAAAGAACTACAAATGTAGATATTAAAGAATGTAGACTATAATAAATTTATAGTTTTCCTCACCCTGGTACTGCATGGAAGAAGCATGGAGAAAGTAGAATAGAAATTAGAAATAAAAGTCACACGACGGAAGATATTCGTAGAAGCAGAAAACACATCTTTGAGGTATGATGGAAAGAACATAGGCTTAGAATAAGATTGAAGATAAAATCCAGTTCATGCTATTTACTAGCTGTATGCCCTTGGATAAATTATTTAATTTCTTCCAGCCTTGGTGACTCATCTCTAAATTGCCTATGTCAATTAATTGAAGTATATTTTAGAAGGATATGGTATCAAAGCATGAAATTTAATATAAGTAAAATGCCAGTACTGTATTTAAATATCAACTATTACCTTACGGAGGAAAGCACTTACTTGTAACACCACACTCATTTTGATTAATTGTGGAGTTATTATACCCATGAAGTGGGTGGTATTTGGTAGGGAGAGGGACAGTTAGGTAGTAAAGGAAGAGGGGGGGTATATGTATTGTTTGTATGTGCCTATATTTGTATTGTGTATCTCTTAGAGCAAAAGGATTGTTAAAAAGCACTGACAGTGGAGGAAATTTAGAAGTCACCCTTTTTTGCTTGAGTTTCCTACCTATAGCAAGGCAATTTCTTTTACTGATCCCCACATGCATCATGTGTCTTCTACTCTCAGTCTGTTTGCCCTTGCTCCTTTTTTTCCCCCAACCCACTGGAATATCTTCTCTCCAATTCTGTCTGAAATTTAAAACTCTGTTAAGGATCTGTTGAGGATACACAAAATCCAGCAACCTGACACCTCCTTACAGTATTTCTATTGATCCTGAATTCTTTCACTTCTGAAATCTTATAGCATGAATTTCCCATACAGTTTTTTAATTGTTTAGATGAGGAGAGTCTTTCCCTTGCAACAAACTGTAAAAAGCTTGAAAGCAAGCATTATTGGGGCACCTGGGTGGCTCGGTCGGTTAAACATCTGACTTCGACTCAGGTCATGATCTCACGGTTCAGTTCATGGGTTCGAGCCCCGTGTCAGGCTCTGTGCTGACAGCTCAGAGCCCGGAGCCTGCTTCAGATTCTGTGTCTCCCTCTTTCTCTGACCCTCCCCTGCTCACTCTCTCTCTCTCTTGCGCTCTCTCGCGCTCTCTCTCTCTCTCAGAAATAAATAAAAACATTAAAAAAAGCAAGCATTATTTCATGCATGTCTTTATGTCTGTCTTAAAAGATGATAGACGGTACTAACTGTTTTAAAATTTTTGACCTAGATTGCTCAGAGAGATGCTGAAGACTGGCAGCTCAACAGCTCAGACATCCTCACCTTTTCCATGGCCATTGCTGCACCGTTGCCCCTTCCCCAAAGGGCCCTTGTAAAAACCAGTTTCTGGCTAAGTAGGATGTACTTGATATTTCAGGAATCACTGACGTTCCAGGACGTGGCTGTGGACTTCACCAGAGAGGAGTGGGATCAGCTGTACCCTGCTCAGAAGAATCTTTACCGAGACGTGATGCTAGAGAACTACAGGAATCTGGTTGCGCTGGGTAAGGATGTTGCCCCTGTAAAACTAGAAACCATTCTAAATGGGTTTATTTCCTTAAGTAGTGAAAATTTCCAAGGCTTTTGTGAATTTAGTTCAGGCCAGGACAGAATGCTAATCAGTGCTGGAGACAGAGGACCTTTGTTTCCTGCTTTTTCTCCTCAGATAAAAGGTCTTGACTTTGAGTTTGAGATAAGTAGCTTTATTTTGCTGCTTCTGGTTTCCCCTTTCCAAATCCAGAGGCCCTAAAGACTAAAAAAGTGGGAAATGAGTTTTGAGAGACAGTTTTGTTCCCAGTATAAACTTCTGTGACATACATTTTTCCCATGAATAGGGCATCAACTTTATAAGCCAGAGGTGATCTCTCAGTTGGAACAAGAGGAGCAGTGGATGATGGAAAGAGGCAGCCCAGGGGACACGCGTGCAGGTGAGGAGCAGGCACTTGGGTATTTGCTGCTTAGTGAAGAGAAGCAGTCTCTTTTGAAATATTCAACTGAGTGTGCTTCAAATCTCTGCCTCTGGGATTTAAAAAATACTGAGGACTTTTAAAATTCAGCTTATGTTTGACTTTTTTCCAAAGTGGAAATGGCTCTCTTATTTTTTTTTCTGATTAAACAGATAATATATACTTATTATTTAAAAATTTACACAACACAAAACTTACGTTGAAGGTATTAATTTTAACATTCATAAATATCTCGGTGTTGTAAATCTCCACATACCATTTTCTGGTCTTTATTCATATGCCCTCTCTCAGTATTCTTTAAATCTTCCTTTTCCATGTCAAAGATCCTCCGCCATTTTTACCTACTTTTCATTATTTTTCCTTTTATTATCAAACTCTTTAAATTTGCCTAAAACCCATAACCTCAATTTTAATTCTTCAGATTACCTGTGTGATATGACTCTTGTCCTCCCTGTACTACTAAAAGTGTTTTCTTGGAGATTACCACTAACTTTTTACCAGTCACATCCAGTGACTAAAAAAAACCTAGTTATTGTCTCCTATGATCTTGTTGCATTCGATAGTGTTAGCTTTACTTTCTTGAAATTTTCTTCCACCCTGGCTTGTGATGCACACATATATACAAAATACACTCTTGTAGTCTCTGTCCTGTATCTCTACCTGCTCCTTCACTACCTTCTCTCCCTTTTTATTCTTCTAAAGGTATGTATCCTTACAGACGTGGTGCTCAGCTCTGCAGTACTTTGCTTTTTAAGTAGTCCTTCAGTGTCATTTTCCCATGTCTATATTTCTAACCTCAGTATTTCACCCACATTCTCTTCCCAGATTTCAGATTATATTTTTGCTTATGAATGTTATGCCATCATTTTAATTATTTCAGAACCTGGATTTGCTGACTTGATACTCTTTCTTTAAAGCATCCCATTAAATGTAAGACTTCTTATCCAAAAACCCTCCAAACCTTAGCTCCCCACTGTTGGCATACCACCTACAATGTTCTGCCTGGTTATATTAGCAAGCAGTTGACTGTTAAGGGTATCCCAGATACTGAGTTAGGTATTTTCCACTCTGGTTTATTAAGCCAGGTTAACCTACCCCATCTCTACCTAGTGTCCACCCTGATTCTTTGCTCTGGCACCTGTTTTTCCCATTTGGACTTGGTTTTCTGTCATTCAGACTTCAGCTTATTTTACAAGGTGGCTTTGACTTGGCTGTCCTTCTCGCTTTTAGTTCTCCAGGTCATGTTAGGTAGGAATCCTTGTTTCTGTTTCAGCCTCATTGAACCTAAATTTTGGTCTGATCAGTGCTGTCATTCCATAAGTAGAGACTAATAATTAAAACATTTTTTTCAGGAGCCCTAGCACTTTCCCTGACAACAGTAGGTGATGTTATTTCTATGAATCTCCGTACTCTGAAACCTGGGAAGTAGGAAACTAAAGGAAGAAAATGAAAAACTCCCTTCCCAGGTGAATTGCCAGCATAGGCACATACACCAGAAGGCAAAGCTATTCTTTCCCTCAGGTACATATTTTTTCCCACAGACATATCCATTTGTAAGATCCACACTGTCTCCTATTATGTCCCTATGGGCCATAATGTCCCTTGGGGTCACAGACCCCAAGCTACAGAAAATAATTGCTAACTTGGGGAAATTTCCAGAACTTATTATATGGATGCCTAAGGCTCTTGGTTCACAGATCAGCTTGAATAAGTGATTTCCTCATATCCTCCTTGTCAGGAATGAGCAGCCTAACAGTCTCCTCCAGAGACAACTTGCATTTTTGCATTATCCTATAAGACGCAGAGACACAGTGACTGATTCCTCTGATGAGGATGTGGCAGAACATTTCCGTTGATGGACTGATCTAATTCTGGCTTGCCCTCTGGGTTGCTGCTTGCCTTTTAGTCATCTACTGGTGCCTGTTTATCTAGAAATCTCTTCCAGATGAAGGTGAGACCTGGAAAATGTCCGGTGGATTTAGCAACAAAGAAATTAATAATTATATTAATAAAAGAAATAACAGGGGAGTGATTAGAAGAATGATCAGTTAGCACATTGTTGAGTGAATAGGAGGTAAACAGGCAGAGGTGGTAAGTATGCAGTACTCTTACAGAAGCTAGAATAATCAAGGGAGACAATAAAAAGTATATGCTAGAATAGGAGCTAGTGTCCAGAGAGGATTGTTCCAAGCAGGAATGGTTTTAGCTTGTTTGTAATGCTGAAGGGGAGGAGTTAATAGAGGGGGTAAGTAGAAAATAGATACAAATTATAAAGCAACGTTCTGGAAGAGACGGGAGTGGGATTGCAAAGAAGATTTAGGTGATTTTGTATGTAACTAATTTTGTTGGAGAAAGATTTGGGGGAGTTCACAGTGGTTATTTTCTTGGCAAAGTAGGAGACAAGGTTGTCTTTTGAATGTAAAGGAATCGGGGGAGGATAAGTACAGAACTTGAGGAGCACTTGCTTTAGCTTACTAAGGTCAGCAGAAGCAGACCAAAAATGAATCAAGAGATTACCAAGCAGCTTTGAGGGTCCAGATGAGATTTTGCTCTATGCATTTGTGGTTTCCAGTGACCCACATACATTTGCCATTTCTCCTGTTCTACTCGGCAGTGGAAGGGCTTTGTAGAGCCCAGACTGAGGGCCTGTCAGACTGGTGGAACTGAAGGAGGAAAACTGAGAGTTTGTTTAATTCCGGTGATTTGACATAGAGTCCAAGAAGTGACAAGAAAAAGTAAGGTCTGAAGAGGACTGGAAACTAGAAAACAACAGAAGAGTCAAAGCAGCAGAGGTCTAAATGAGATCAGAAAGCAGGTGGAAAGTGAATAAAGGCCATAGTGTACTTGCTGGGCCAGATTCCTTGTATGGATCAAAGTTCAGATATAGCTGTGTAGCCAGGTAAATAAATAATTGTTGAAGTGATTATAAAGGTAAAAACACAAACAACTGCTAGTTAGAAAAGAAGATGGAAGAGAAGAACCCAATTAATAGTAACTAAAAAGATACAACACATAGAAATAAACTTTTAACAATGAATGTGCAACATCTGCATGAGGAAAACTTTAAAATGCTGACAGACACAAAAATAAACTTGAATAAATAGACATACCAAGATGTCAGTGTCCCGACTACAACATCTAATGTCATCCCATAAAAAGTGCCTTCAAGATTTTGGGGGAATCTAGAGAGGCTCATTCTAAAGCTCATATTGAAAAACCAAAAGACAAAAATAATCTGGAAAACTCTGAAAGGAAAAACAATGAGGGGTTATCTCAACTAGATAACATATAGCAAAAGTTTATTACTCAAAACAAGGCAACCAACTGAACAGAATAGAAAATCCAGAAATAGACCCAGGTGTATGCAGGAGTTTAGTATATATTAAGGGCATTATTTCAATTTACTAGGGAAAAAGTATACATCTTAATAAAATGGTATTGAGATAACTGGTATTGAAAAGGTAGACTTTTTTTTTTTCAGTATAATTGACACACAATGTTGCATTAGTTTCAGGTACACAGCGTAGTGATTCATCTTTATGCTGAGCTTACCACAACTATAATTATAAAAGGTAGACCTTTTAATGACTATTGAGTAGCCATCTGGAAAAAGATAAAGTTGGATCCATAGCTTACCCCTTAAACTAAGATATTCCAAAGGAATCAGAGACGTTAAATGTAAAACATGAAACCATAAGAGACCTGGAAGAAAACATAGGAGAAATCTTTTATAATCTTGAATGGGAAAGTAATTTCTGACTATAATTCAAAATCTAGAAGCAGTAAAAGAAAAGATTTATACTTTCAACAGATACAAATCCCCAAATTCTGCATGATATAGAATAATAAGCAAGGTGAAAAGGTAAATGGCAATGGCAGGAAAATATTTGCAACTTATATCAAAAGGGCTAAGCTCCCATTAATAAAAGGCTCCTTGGGGTACCTGAGTGACTTAATTGGTTTGGTGTCTAACCCTTAGTTTTGGCTCAGGTCATGATCTCATGGTTCATGGATTCGAGCCTGCATTGGACTCTACACTGCCAGGGCTGAGCCTGCTTGGGATTCCTTCTCTCTCTACCCTCACTCATGCTTGCTCTCTCACTCTCTCAAAATAATCTAATCTAATCTGATTTTAGAAAGGCTCCTCTATATCAATACGAGGCCAACAGCCCAATAGAAATATACACATATGTGAACAGTTCTTAGGTAAATGAGTACAAATATGTTTAATGTAAGAAAAAGTGTTCAGTCTCACTCATGACAAGAGAAGCACAAATTGAAACTACACCAGATAACCTTTTCTCACCTATCAGGTTAGCAAAAGCCCAAAAATTTGTCTGCATACACTGTTGATAAGTCTGTAGGAGAGAAAGCACTCTCAGACATTGCTAGTATAAGATGAACCACCAGTCAACCCAGGATGTCTTAGATTAATCAAGGGGGTCTCCCTTTCCAGATAACCCTGTTTGGTATTGTAGACTCTTTGGATGAAGAAACATTGTCTAGAATCATATGCTTGTGTAAACAGTTTTATGGGAACACAGCCACACTCCCTCTATCACTCATAATATTACCTGTGGCTCCTTGCACACTGTAACAGCAGAGTTGAGCAAACAGTAAAGCCCATATGACCCACAAAACCTTAAATGCTTACAAGATGACCCTTTATAGAAAAAGCTTACCAACTTCTGCTAAAACAATAGTTTTTAATTATTTATAACCACCACTCTCATTAAGAAATGCATTTTTATTACAACCCATAAGATCTGTATAATCTATAAAATTGAGACAAAAATTTTACCAAACATTTATTCTTATTGCTATATTGGATAAACTCTGATAGTTTCTCATCTTTTTAGGCTGTTTTGTTTCAGTTTTTAATTTATTGTTCTACCCAATAAATGAATATCGTAACTCACTATAGATCAGGGCACTTTTTTTTTTAATTAAGAAAAGAGAACTGGAAATACTACAGTGCTTTGCACATAGAAAGGGTAAACTTTAAAATTTATTTTTCTCCCTCTCTTCCTAATTTTTTCCCTTTCTCCCTTCTTTCCCTCTCTCTCTCTGTTCCTCTTTCCCTTCTTGTTTCCTTCCTTCCTAATTCTAAATAATTCAGTTCAAAAGGCATTGGATGAGGCTAAGCAGCAGGGTAAGTTGTCTACTTGGTGAGATATACAGTAGTGCAGAAGGCCCTTCAAGATGTTGTTCAAGTTGCCCAGTGGCATCACAACATGCTTATACTGACCACGGTCACATCTAGAGGATGTCCCTCCCTAGATACAAAGGAGATCAGAGGTCTAGGTATCCTAGAAATCTAATTTTATCAGTGGCTTATAACCCCAAGAGTTGATCCAGAAAATATGGAGTCAATGGAGGCAAACAGTAACCACTTGAGACTACAGCAAATCCCGTTTTTCTTCATGTAGAGCCCTTAGGCCTCTGCAAGAATAATGGAAGTCTGATAAATGCCTGCAGTAAGCTAGAGAGCCTTAGTCTGTAGTCATGACCAAGATATTACACTTAATTAGTTTAGGGCTTAGGCATAAAATAGATTGCATATCATTCTCACAAATGCATAGCTCTTCTGCTTCCATGTCTGAAAACACTTTTTCCCAAGTAGCCCTTTTTCTATAATCTCAGTGTAAGAGGGGAGTAGGCAGAGGTACAGAGTAGGACTTGGGAGCTTCAATGAGTGATTGGGTTTCTAACCAGGTAAGGCCAAACTAGGAAGAAAGTAGACAGTGAATAATGAATCAACAGCACCTCTGCATGCTCTCTTATACATAGCTTGATGAAAGTGTTCATCCTTATCAGTGCCCACCATCCTTTTAAGGTAAGTTGCAGTCATGTCTGCTAACATGGGGGCTTAGGTTAGGTGAGGAGCCAGAGCAAATGGACTAGAGTTTGTTCTTCACAAATGCTTTGAAGCCCAAGATAATCATTGTCTCGCTTTGGAGTCTAGACTCTGTTCCCTGGCATCCCACTGGGATGTAGATAGGCAGCCTTGTGACTGAAGATCTGATGTGCTTTGAAGGTATTCAGAGTAGGGGAGTAGTGCCTGTACAGCCTATGCACAGTCACTTCTGTTATCAGTAGATGACAAGTCTGTCAACCAGCAGCACTTTTCCCTTTTCCCTCACAGAGGCATGGAAAGGAGGGAGTCAACAAAAGTGGCCATGAATATGTTGATCAAGCCACCATGTTTCCAGAAATAAACAAAAGTTTTGGAAGCTGGGCCGCAGGGAATGAAGGCCCTGGATTCTATTCGTAGGCAGAAAATGTGTCTTCAAAGTTCTAGTCAGTCATTCTAAACATTTTAGAGCCAAAGTCCATAGGCAAGACAAAAGCATTTGGGCTGAAAATAAAGTGGTCCCAGGATAATTTGGTTGAAATAATCAGTGGGTTTAAAATGAATCTTCTAAATCACTGTTTTTTTCCACATACGATTTTGGACCAGAGTAGGTTCTGTTTATATATCTTTAAGCATACTGATCTGTTTTTCACAATTTTCCTTTTTTTTTTTCTTTTTAAAATTTCTATTTCATGTTCAGCCAACTATTCTTACCATGTTGTTTGTGATAACACTAAGTTCAATGTAACCTAAATGTGATTGATTAAAAATAACTTTGATATATCCAGAAAATTGGATATTTTAAAACCTTTTAAAATTGCATGGAAATAGGGGCACCTGGGTGGCTCAGTCGGTTAAGCATCCAGCTTCGGCTCAGGTCATGATCTCCGGTTCATGGGTTTGAGCCTTGTATCAGGCTCTGTGCTCACAGCTAGCTCAGAGCCTGGAGCCTGTTTCAGATTCTGTATCTCCCTCTCTCTCTGACCCTCCCCTGCTCACACTGTCTCTCTCTCTCTCAGAAATAAATAAAACATTAAAAAAAATTGCATGGAAATATATTTGTCAACATGGAAAATATGTTCATGATATGCAGTAATGTAAAAAAGCAAAATATAAAACAGTATTATGGTGTAATTCCATTTTATTTTCCCAAGGCAGTTATTGGCATAATTATTAATGGTGCCCCCTTTTACTCTCAAGTGTCCTAATTAGGATGATAATTGTATGTGCCAGCTTCAAGGCCAACACTCCTTCAGCTTTTATATATACATTCCTTATGGTTGGAAGATCAAGACTAGTGAGTGACTCACATTGAGAAGCCTAGAGCTAAGTCTAAGGCCTCAGAACAGCTGACTAATGAAATGGCTTTTATAGGTGAGCCAGGAGGAACCATTGAGTTATGATCTGTCTGTACTACCCAAGTTTGTCAGGACAAGGTATCGTGAGTGTTTATGAGTCATCCAACATGATCTTGGATCCTGTCCAGGAGGATTCATGCTGTAGGGCTGGTCTGAAGGGACTATCCAAACTAGAGCTTTATCTGTCTAGATCATGGAAATGAAAGGGGAGAGAGAGAGGTCCAGCTAAAACCTCCCAAGAATTATAAAAGTTCCCAAAGCGAGTCCTATTTAACCTTCTGCCAAGCAGAGAATGTGAAGCCACTCAATTATACAAAAATTGGCCTTTCTCTTAATCCCTCCCTCCACATGGCTCCTACCCTCCAACTCTTGTTAGAAGGGACCTAACAACAGTTAGTAAGTGAAGGAAGAGGTGGCCAGGGAAATAGTTAAGTGGGGAAAGAAGTGAGAGAGTAGTCAGGGAGAAAACTAGTAGGAAGAAAGTAGGGCAGGTGAAGAGGCAGGCAGTGGGAGGAAAGGAAGAATATGACTCTATAACAGCCCAGGGGAAGGGAAAGGGATTAATTTTGGAGTTTTGATTGTTAAACACATTGCTGAAAATTTTAATTATTGAACAGAAACTGTGTTTGTAACTAAATGTAACAGTAAGAGTGTCTGTTATCTAAGAATTAGGGGAAAAGCCATGGAAACTGCACACATCTTCATCTAGTAGCAGAATAAGAGTACCCGCACTAAATTAAGTTCAAAGAAGTGGTAGGAGGCTGAAGTGAAATTTTGTTTTTAATCACAAAAATTTATGCTTGTTCAAAATATGATTTACAATTATATTTGTATGAACATAGGAAAAAAATCTGGCAAGACAGGCTCCAAACTATTAACAATAGCTACCTCTAGGGGGCGGAATTCTTACATTATGCATTTCTACATTATTTGAATATGTTACTAAAAGCAAGTATTCGTTTTATCATTTTAAACAAAAAATTAAAATAGAAAGAAATGCATACTTTTTAAATAAACAAGTAGCTAGCACTACAGTCAGATAATCCACAGGTGAGATTTATAAGGTCTGGATCTGTCTTACCCCAGTATAGTCTTTCCTCTGGTACCTCCTACCTCTCAGCACAGACCTTTCTCTGATATTTCTTATTCTCCTTTCTATTTCCTTTCAACCATGGAGACTCTAGATGATCTTTTCTTATGATTACCACACGTTTTTAAAATTTTCCCCTCCTCACTGCCTTTTGTGATCCTTTTATAATCTTCCCCTTTGTTACATGGCCATATTTTAAAACTTGTGCCACATATGCCTTGTCCACATTATTGTAAGTTTCACCTGGTAATTCATTGTGCAACAGTTTCTCTTTCAAAACAAAGAAGATGGCAAAGTATTTGTATGTTCTGAATTTCTTTTAGGTGGGGAGAATAGACCTGAAATCAAAAAATCAATTCCAAACCAGAATATTTCTGATGAAAATCAAAACCATGACATGATAATAGAGAGACTAACAGGAGACAGTTTCTGGTACTCCATCTTAGGAGGACTCTGGGATTTTGATTACCAATTAGAGTTTAACCAAGAAAATCAGCAGAGACATTTAGCACAAGTATCTTTCACCCATAAAAAGATCACACAGGAGAGAAGCCTTGACTGTAATAGATTTGGAGAAAACTGTAATGTGAACTCAGACCTTATTATGCATCAGAGAATTCCTTCAATTAAAATACCCTTTAATTCTGACACACAAGGAAATAGCATCAAACATAATTCAGACTTAATTTACTATCAGGGAGACTATGTAAGAAAGAATCCTTATGAATATAATGAATGTGGAAAAATCTTCAATCAACATATTCTTACTAATCATATTCACACTGAAGAGAACCCCAGTGAATGTGGGAAGGCCTTCAGCCACAACTCATCTCTTACTCAACCTCAGATAGTCCTTACAGGAGAGAAGCCCTATAAATGTGATGAATGTGGGAAAAGATTCAGCCAGAGGATACATCTTATTCAACATCAGCGAATTCACACAGGAGAAAAACCTTTTATATGCAATGAATGTGGGAAAGCCTTCCGTCAACATTCATCCTTTACTCAACATCTGAGAATTCATACTGGAGAGAAGCCCTACAAATGTAATCAATGTGGTAAAGCCTTTAGCCGTATCACATCCCTTACTGAACATCATAGACTTCATACTGGAGAGAAACCTTATGAATGTAGTTTTTGTGAGAAAGCCTTCAGCCAGAGGACACATCTTAATCAGCATGAGAGAACTCATACAGGAGAGAAACCCTATAAATGTAATGAATGTGAGAAAGCCTTCAGCCAGAGTGCACATCTTAATCAACACAGGAAAATCCATACTCGGGAGAAATTGTGTGAATATAATAAATGTGAGAAAACCTTAAGTTCCAGTCCTTCCAGTATATAACTCTTNATAGAGAAGAGAAAGCTTATAAATAAACTTTTAATGCATAGAAACCAAATAAATTTAGATCTTAAATTAGTAGCATATTCTCAAGAGAGGTTATAAATAGTGGAAATAATTTATTTTATAAATAAGATTATATTAAGAGTTATGTTCCAAATCTGATATAAAGCTTTTTTAAATGACCAGAAATCTTGTAGGTGATAATCTGTAATTATTCACCTGTAACTTTTATGATATAAAGTTTTTAAAGTATGTAAACATTGATTAATTCAAGCAATGATGTAGTGTAACCCAGTCACATACACTTGAAATAAACAAAAGCAGTATTTCTCAAATTTCAATCATGTGTGTGTTTCCTTTACAGTTTTTACCATATTCAGTGTTTACTTAATATTTTTCTTTAAAGGGACTCAGAATTTTTACCATTGTTCTAGAAAATATTAATTGCAGAAATTATGAGCTTTATATGTCCATTGTATTTGTCCTAAAATTAATAAACATTTATTTATCAAAATACGTATATAACTTTGAAATTTAAAATGTCCATTTGATGTACCACCTAAATCTTCTGTACCTTTATTTGAAAAACAATGTGACAGGATATGGTAGTGTTTGTTTTCATTTTAGCAACTATTTTGTTTTCATCAAACAGCTCCTAGGATCACTTTAAGAAGCATCATGGAGGAGACTAAGGGTCATAGTGATGAACTTTGAAAAGTGATTTGGAGAAGTCTACTTTTCTATCCTGTTGTTCTAGTTTTAAATTTCCCTCTAGCAATCATAGATTTTTTTTTTAATTAAAATGGGTATTTCTGGGGGGTTTGAATAGAGGTTTTGTTGTTGTTGTTTTGTTTTGTTTTTATATAATGACCAGGGGCTAAGAATCCCTACACTTCCCTGCACAACTGTGAAAGATAAGAAGTAGAAGACCATACCAGATGTTGAGCTGTGGTGCCATGATGAAGCTAAGAACCAGGGAAGAGCCTTACTAGCTTATATAAATAACTAAGGAAGTACTAATAATTGGCTTAATAATTCATCTTATTTATATAAATTTATATATTTATATATATATATAAATTATTTTTTCCAAAAAGAATTTAAAGTAGGTAAATTTTACTTTTACGAATACTGTCCTGTGTAACAGATAATCACATTTTGATGTTACAAAGCATTATAAATGTAAACTGTCATAAGTCACAAATAAATACACCTTTGGGGCTGCTTCAGTTTCTTGGTTTTCTGTTTTTCTGTCTCCTCAGGCATGGCTTGAAGAAGCCATGAGGCTAAGGTAGGAATATATTTCCCCTTTCTTCCTCACCTCTTTTCTTCTAACACAGCTCCCATCTCAAGACTTCTCTTTTTTTCCTGTCTGAAGGACTAGATTTTATAAAGTTCTTGAGTCAAAGCTGAAATGATTTAAAGACATTTAAAAATTAAAACACTAAAAAAAAGTCCTAAAATAAACTCATTTCATCGCAGAAGTTAAACTTTTCAAAGTACATTTATGTCCTATACATCAGCAGTGTGCAATAGTTAATAAAACCCTGAGTTACTGTGGTCAAGGAGGATTTTTAATAATACTTTGTGCTCAAATGTCTGTGTAGTAGAGATCCATTTTCAGGGTAGTTCCAAAATAAACAACATTTAACATTCATTTGCCGTAAGGAGGGCATTCAGATTTCAGGAAGAGAAAAAGTGAGCCAAGGTGAAATCTCAGACAGTAGAGATATGTATTAAAAGAGGTCATGGATAATTACAATTGGTAAAGGCTTTGATCAAAGTTTACTTTTGCAGTCAGGAAAGAAAAATAAAAAGATGTATCCACAAAGAGTGTTAAGGGCTCCAGTATGAGGCAGTGTGTCCACACAGGTGAATTGAGAACAATGGAATTTTCAGAAGAGATTCAGTAGAACTTGGATAATCGTAGAAAAGAGGTGATCTAGACTGACATAATAGATAGGAATTATAAAACTAGAAGCTTATTAAATATTCTTTACAGTCATAAATGATTATCTTTAGTTGTACAGTAAACTAGTCATTCTGAGATGAATTTATTGTCATGTCCTTTGTTCTCTTCAAAATGCTGCAAATTAAGGAGTGAACCCTATATATATTGATTACACCAAAATACTGGTTCTTAGAGCAGGGAAGCCAGTGGTGTAGTACTCATTCACAAACCTGTTAGTTAGACTTATTTCTGTCTAGGAGGGCAAGACATTACCCTTTCATGTATATTAGTTCGTTTGGTCTGTCTAACTAGGTGCTAATGCCTTTCTTTTATGAAAAGAGATATTTAAGCTTACCCATAATAATAAATGATTTATTATTCAGGATTTCTCACAAGACATGTCACTAGAACATGGATCATCTACTCCTGATTCAGTGGATACCAACAGTGCCTGGAACAGTGTTTTATAACACTTTGAAAACAATTGTTAAATATATGAAAATTAATAAAGTGAAAGATTTCTGCTCAACATTAAAACCTATGTGACTTTCTCAGAACTTCAGAATGTTTTTAAAAAGATCATTATGTGATAGATTCTCTTATGTCCAAAGGCTTTGTGGGCTTGGAGAAATATATTCATTACTATCTATATTTTGATTAATGCTTAATTTATTCGTTTAAGAAACTGAAATGCTTTAAGCATCCAGCATTCCCTAATTATTCACAGATGTGAAACTAATAAATAAGAACGAGAATTCTAAAATTAGATATTCCCACTCTTTTAAACATGCGTTTCAGGCTTAAAAACATCTAAACATTTCATTAAACCACAAACCTAAAATTTCAGATTGTATTAAATATTTTAAATACCTTAAGAAACAGGTAAGATATACCCAGAATATTAAATATACCAAAACCATAAAAATGTTAGTTGCATGGATTTAAATTTTTTTCATATCTTTATTTGAACACTTTTTCAGGGTCCCAGCTTTTGTCCATTTGTTGCTAGGCTTAGGTTGTCCTACCAGGTATTTGTGTACCTTCCCTGGGTTCTAGTAATCTCATCTAACCCAAAATAAGAATAATACTTTCTCAGACAATAAGTTGTAATTTACAGATGAGCAACTGGCTGATCCTTAATCAGATCATCCATAAAACCTAGTTGCACAGACCAAATAACTTTTCTTTGCTCTTCTTTTATATCAAAATATTACTTATTATGTCATGGGGCATTTTAAGACCTTCTTTTTGTATAGATTGGAAATTTTTGACACTTGAACTTTCCCAAAACCATCTGGCCCATTGTCCTGTCTAGTTGGTATAGGAATCTTATTGACTAGCATTATTTAAAGCTTTTCTATGCTTCATTAATATAGTTAATAAGGTCCCCTAGCTCCTTCCTGAAGAATCCAAGTTTTGTTATTTGTTTTCCTCTGTAGGCCATTTGGCTACTTCATCATTTTGCAACACATTGTTGAATCCTTTCTACGTGGTTGTTGTATATAACCATTGAAGTTGATTAACAGTTCAGCCATCTTTCTACCTGGTTGGACCATCAAGTTCTTCCTCTTCCTTGATAATGGTTCAACACACCACCCATATGGTTTAATCTTAACCAATTAAATCGGTTTAATCTTAACCGATTGAATAGGAACAAATTATACACACAGATGTGTAAATACAAAGACTCATCTGTACATATGCACATACTTAGCAAGAAAAAATTTATATTTTTAAGGTCAATAATGAATCATACATACCATATTCATTCTTTTACAATTATGTTTTAACACACTTGATTATATTAACTTTGCTCTTGAGTATCGTTATGAACACTTAGACTCTTCTATACTCATGCAGTCCCAATTAGCCATTGTTTTAAATGTTCACATTGTGAACCTTCACCAGTGGAAGCTTTATTGAGCTACCTTCTTTAACTCTTAGCACTGTATCTGTTATCCTTAACAGTATTCTCATTTTTGGAAGTAAGATGTTCCAAGCCCATCTTGAATTCTTTCTTACTCTAAGAAATGGGATTAGCTTATTCCCCCACCTCTTGCCCAAAGAGTTCTAGTTTCTTTTCTTTTAGTGCAAAGTGGTAATAAAGACCAAAATCTGGGCCCTGGAGATATGCATGACCATTAACAGTGAGCAGAAGTCCTGCTGTTTCTACAGCTACTTCTATCAGGTCACTTTTAGCAATAAAAGCTGGATAATATCTTTTAAGTCAAGGCCATGGTTTCTCACTGGCTTTTCTAATTTAGTGTATATTGATGTGCCCCACTGTTTTCAACAAGATCTATTTTCCTTATCACTGGATGTTCACCTCCATTGACAAAAATCATTTAAATAACTTTATTTAAAACTGATTCCAGGGGTGCCTGGGTGGCTCAGTCAATTGAGCATCTGACCCTTGATTTCAGGTCATGATCCCAGGGTTGTCAAATTGAGTGAGCCGCAGGTCACTCAAGCCCCATGTCAGTGAACTTAAGATTCTCTCCTTCTCTCCCTCTGCCCCTCTCCCCACTTGCATTCTCTTTCTTTCTCAAATAACTTAAGTTCTCACTTTGGCAGCATGTATACTAAAAGATACAACTTTAAAACGATGATTCCAGACTGCATCAAATTTTTGATGGCCCTCAAATTTTTATTTGAAAGCAAACCCCTAACTTCCTATTAAATATTGTACACTCATAATATTAATATTTTAAAGAGGTGTCAAATGGGAATAGTATTGTGTGTTTGGGGATAAGAAAGACCTATACATAGTGTGCCTTCAGTAGCTCAGCAAGAAGTGAATATCCTCCAAAAATTCTGTTTTCCTAACATTGTCTATATTTTGGAAGAATAACTGAGCTCCTCAACTTCTTATGGCCTCCTTGAAGTTAGTTCCCATATAACTTCCACATAAATGGCTATGTTTGTCCTGAATTTACATTTCTATCCAAGACTGCCCTCCCAACTTCAGATTTGCTGATGTCTTGGGTGGTGGCAGCTCCATTTGGAATTAAAAGAAAAGGTTCTCTCCAGTTTGGGTAGAAAAGGTATTTGGAAAGCCACATTTCAGATACCCTAGAGTTGTTCCATGGAGCTGAGGTAAGGGGTAGATTTTGAAGAAAAGAGTGGGTTGATGAGTGCAATAGCAGTATACAGCTTGCTGAAGAAAAAAAAAATACTCATAGTATTGATAAAGTAACAAATGTAAAGTGCATGTTTTTGAAGAACCCTAGATGTGATCATGAAGGTTTAAGAAATTACTACTCAAAAATCATCCCAGTAAGTTTTTAACACAGTGTTCTCATTGTACCCATTAAGGACGAAGAAAATTCGGAAAGCAATCTGGAGCTATACTTAGCAAGTTTGTTATTACAAGTCCAAAAGTATCTAGTGTTATTGTAGCATTTGGCAAGTCAGTCATTGATGTTGCTGGAGTGGAGACCAGAGGTCTTCTCACTGTGGGGGGAAAGGAGATACAAACAAGGAATGGGGGAAGGAGAAGAAGAAATTCACTGGTGTTTAGAGGTTTGTGTTGTGTGCCTGTGTGTGTGCACATGGGCTTGTGTATGCGTGTTTGAATATATAGATAGCTACATCCTCTGAAATATCCTAGAAGCAAAAAAATTCCAGTAGCAAGGTTCTCACTTAGCACCTGGATCTTGGTCTCTAAATGCCATTCCCCACTGAAACTTCTCCTTGGAGAATTTGCCAATTCAATCACTGAGGCAGGAAAAGTACAGGTAAACCCAAATGACACTTTTGTGCCAGAAAGTAAGGAAATTCACAAAAAACTAATGAAAGCAAGTCAGAAAGACAGGCATCAGCTTACCAAGCCTCCCACGTGCTAATTTTGGAAAATTTTGAACTTCAAAATGAAAGAAATTCATTGAATATTCTATTCAAAATAAATGAAAACATTAAATTTAAAAACCTATTAGTGGGATGGGGTGCCTGGGTGGCTCATTTGATTAAACATCTGACTTCATGGTTTCAGTTCAGGACATGATCTCATGGTTAGTGAGACTGAACCCTGAGTCAGNAAAGACACAGGCATCAGCTTAACAAGCCTCCCACGTGCTAATTTTGGAAAATTTTGAACTTCAAAATGAAAGAAATTCATTGAATATTCTATTCAAAATAAATGAAAACATTAAATTTAAAA
The DNA here is from genome assembly GCF_008692635.1 of Crocuta crocuta. Taxonomy (NCBI): domain Eukaryota; kingdom Metazoa; phylum Chordata; class Mammalia; order Carnivora; family Hyaenidae; genus Crocuta; species Crocuta crocuta. The sequence goes on from NW_027532208.1 coordinate 8,385,302, forward strand.
ACCCATTAGTGGGATGGGGTGCCTGGGTGGCTCATTTGATTAAACATCTGACTTCATGGTTTCAGTTCAGGACATGATCTCATGGTTAGTGAGACTGAACCCTGAGTCAGTCTCTAAGCTGACAGTGCAGAGCCTGCTTGAGATTCTCTCTCTCCCTCTCTCTGCCACTACTCCACTCATGTGCTCTCTCTCTCTCTCAAACTAAATATTTTTTAAATGCTTAAAATTTTATTTTTATTTTATAAAGCAACATTCATTGAGCCTTAAAATGAGCCAAAACTTTATAGAAAAGAGTTAGGAGATGAAAGAAGTGATAATCTTATGTAGGAAGAAGTATAAATCAATTAATTACAAACATAGATAAATTGATAATAACACTAGGGGACTTTAACATCCCACTTACAGCAATGGACAGATCATCTAAACAGAAAATCAACAAGAAAACAATGGCTTTGAATGACACACTGGACCAGATGTGCTTAACAGATATATTCAGAGCATTTCATCCTAAAGCATCCGAATACACATTCTTCTTGTGTGCACATGGAGCATTCCCCAGATCACATACTGGGTCACAAATCAACCCTCAACAGATACAAAAAGAAGGAGGTCATACCATTCATATTTTCAGACCACCATAAAACTTGAAATCAACCATAGAAACAAATTTGAAAGCTGTCAGATAACATGGAGGTTATAGAACAACCTACTAAAGAATGAATGGGTTAGGGGCGCCTGGGTGGCTTCATCGATTACGCGTCCAACTTCGGCTCAGGTCATGATCTCACGGTTCGTGGGTTCGGGCCCCGCGTCGGGCTCTGTGCTGACTGACAGCTCAGAGCCTGGAGCCTGCTTCAGATTCTGTATCTCCCTCTCTCTGACCCTCCCCTGCTCACACTGTCTCTCTCTCTCTCTCAAAAATAAATAAAACATTAAAAAAATTTAGAAAAAAAGAATGAATGGATTAACTCAGAAGTTAAAAACAAATGAAAAAATGCATGGAAGCAAATGAAAATGAAACACAAAAGTACAAACCATTTGGGAGGCAGCAGAGGCAGTCTTATGAGGAAAGTATATTGCAATTCAGGCCTATCTGAAGAAGCAAGAAAGGTCCCCAATACACAACCTAGCCTTACACCTCAAGGAGCTAGAAAAGGAACAGCAAATAAATCCAGCAGAAGAAGGGAAATAATAAAGATTAAAGCAGATGTAAGTTATATAGAAATCAAAAACACCCCAGCAGAACAGATAAACAAATCTTAGAGCTGGTTCTTTGAAAGTATTAACAAAATTGATAAACCTGTACCCAGACTTATCAAAAAGAAAAGAGAGAAGACCCAAATAGATACAATTAAGAATGAAAGAGATCACAATCAACATCACAGAAATACAATTATAAGAGGATACTATGAAATATTATATGCCAACAAATTGAACAATCTGGAGAAAATGGACAAATTCCTAAAAACTCATTAAGTAGCAAAACTGAAACAAGAATAGAAAATTTGAACAAAAACTCATAACTGGCAAAGAAATTGAATCAGTAATCAAAAGTCTCCCAACAAACAAGAATCTTGTGCCAGATGGCTTCCCAGGGGAATTCTACTAGACATTTAAAGAGTGGGTAAGGCCTGTTTTTCTCAACTATTCCAAAAAATAGAAATGGAAGGAAAGCTTCCACACTCATTCTATGAAGCCAGCATTACCTTAATCCTAAAACCAGCCAAAGACCCCACTAAAAAGAATTAAGGCCAATATCCCTGATGAAACTGGATACAGAAATTCTCAACAAGATACCATCAAATCAAATTCAACAGTACTTTAAAAGAAATATTCACCATGGTCAAGTGGGATTTACTCCTGGGCTACAGGGCTGGTTCAATATTTGCAAACTAATCAACATGATACACCACATTTTAAAAAAAAAAAGGATAAGAAGGATATCTATCCATGATAGATGGAACATACCTCAATATCAAAAAGTCCATATATGAAAGCCCCACAGCTAATATCCTCAATGAGGGAAAATTGAGAGCCTTTCCCCTATTATCAGGAACAAGACAAGGATGCCCACTCTCACCACAATTATTTAACATAGTACTGGAAGTCTTAGCCTCAGCAATCAGACAACAAAAAGAAATAAAGGGCATACAAATCAGCAAGGAAGAAGTCAAACTTTCACTATTTGCCGATGACATGATACTCTATGTAGAAAACCCAAAAAGACTCCACAAAAAATTACTAGAACTGAGACGTGAATTCAGCAAAGTTGCAGAATATAAAATCAATGTACAGAAACTTGTTGCGTTTCTATATACAAATAATAAAGCAGCAGAAAAAGAAAGGAAGGAATCAGTCCTATTTACAATTGCACCAAAACAATAAGATACCTAGGAATAAACCTAACCAAAAATGTAAAAGATCTGTACTCTGAGAATTATATAAGACTGGAGTGCCTGGGTGGCTCAGTTGGTTGAGCGACTTTTGGTTTCAGCTCTTGTCACAATCTCGTGGTTCATAAGTTCAAGCTCTGCATCCAGCTCTGCACTGATGGTGTGGAGCCTGCTTGAGATTCTTCCTCTATCATTCTCTGTTTCTCTCAAAATAAATAAATAAACTTTAAAAAAAATCTTTAAAAATACTATGGAAGACTTATGAAAGAAGTTGAAGAGGCCATAAGGAAATGGAAAAGCGTTCCATACTCATGGGTTGGGGGAATAAACATTGTTAAGATGTCTATATTGGGACGCCTGGGTTGCTCAGTGCATTAAATATCTGACTTAAGCTCAGGTCATGGTCTCATGGTTCTTGAGTTCAAGCCCAGCATTAGGCTGTCTGCTGTCTAGCAGCTTGGACCCTGATTTAGATCCTTGTCACCCTCTCTCTCTGCTCCTACTTTGCTCATTCTCTCTCTCTCTCAAGACAACTAAACTTTAAAAAAGAAAGGAGAAGAGGTTTACATAAAAAAGTAAAATGTCAATACTACCCAAATCAAACTATACACTTAATGCAATCCCTATAAGAATGCACCCAGCATTCTTTGCACAGCTAGATTAACCAATCAATTTTGTATGGAACCGGATAGCCAAAAGTAATCCTGAAAAAGAAAACCAAAACTGGAGGCATCATGATTCATGATTTCAAGCTGTATTACAAAGCTTTATTCATTAAGACCAAATGCTACTGGACAAAAACAGACACATAGATCAATGGAACAGGATAGAAAACACAGAAATGGACCCACTTCAACAAAGCAGGAAAGAATATCCAGTGGAAAAAAGGCAGTCTCTTCAACAAAAGCTGTTGGGAAAACTGAACGTCGACATGCAGAAGAATGAAACTGGACCACTTTCTTACACCATTCACAAAAATAAATTTAAATGTATGAAAGCCATAAATGTGAGACAAGAAACCATCAAAATCCTGGAGGAGAAAGAACATAGCTAGCAACCTTTTTACCTCTGCCAGAACAATTCCTTACTACACACTTTGCTGAAAGCAAGGGAAACAAAAATAAACACAAACTATTGGGACTTCATCAAGATAAAAAACTTCTGCACAGTGAAGGAGTCAATTAACAAAACTAGAAGGCAGCCTACAGAAAGGGAGAAGATATTTGCAAGTGACATATTGCAAGAAACTCTGATGAAGAGTTTCTAAAATCTATAAAGAACTTATGAAACTCAACACCTCCCAAAAAAACAACTCATTAAGAAATGGGCAGAAGATATGAATAGACACTTTTCCAAAGAAGATATCTAGATGGCTAACAGACACATGAAAAGATGTTCAACATCACTCATCACCAGGAAAATACAAATCAAAATCACAATAAGATACCATTTCACACCTGTCAGAATGGCTAAAATTAACAACTCAGGAAACAATAGGTACTGATGAGGATGTGCAGAAAGGGGAACCTTCCTACACTGTTGATGGGAATGCAGACTGGGGCAGTCACTCTGGAAAACAGTATTATGGAGTTTCCTCAAAAAGTTAAAAATAGAATCACTCTATGATCCAGCAATTGCACTATGAGGTATTTACCCAAAGAATATGAAAATACTAATTCAAAGGGATATATGCACCCTATGTTTATAGCAGCATTATCAACAATAGCCAAATTAGGGGGAAAAGCCCAAATGTCCATCAACTGATGAATGGATAAAGAAGATAAGGGTATATATACAATGGAATACTACTCAGTGATCAAAAAGAATGAAATCTTGCCATTTGCAACAACGTGGATGGCACTAAAGTGTTCTATGCTAGGTGAAATAAATCAGACAGAAAAAGACAAATATGATTTTACTCATGCGGAATTTAAGAAACACAACAGATGAACATAGGGGAAGGGAAGGAAAAATAAGATAAAATCATAGAGGAAGGCAAACCATAACAGACTCTTAAATATGAGAACCTGGGGTTGCTAGAGGGGTGGTGGGTGTGGGATGGGTTAAATTGGCGATGGGCATTAAGAAGGATACTTGTTGGGATGAGCACTGGGTGTTATACATAAGTGATGAATCACTGGGCTCTACTCCTGAAACCAGTACTACACTGTATATTAACTGACTTGAATTAAAAATAAAAGTTCTCAGCACAAGAAAAAAAATTCTGTAACTATATGTGGTGACTGATGTTAACTAGATTTATTCTGTGACTATATCAGAATATATGCAAATATTGAATCATTATAGTGTACACCTGAAACTGATATAATGTATGTCAATTGTACCTCAGTTAAAATTTTTTAAAATTAAAAAATATAAATATTTGTTCAATTAAAAAACTGTACTAGAAATATCAAAGCCTGAAAAACTAGTGATGTTAGTTGGCTTTCCAATTAAAATTGATATTCCTTGACAAAAGGAGTTATTATGTCTCATAATTACATACTTTGTTTTTCTTTAAGACATCCATCATACTTGGATACAGTATAAATGTTTATGGGTACTTGCCTTCTTTTTCTTTTTGTGTGAATGTGTGAAGTGACTAAAACACAAGTGACTATTTGGTGATACTGCCTTGATTAAAGTAGCCTTGATTAAAGTAGCAGCAGTTTTATGGGGCGCCTGGGTGGCTTAGTCGGTTAAGGGTCCGACTTTCGCTTAGGTCATAATCTCACGGTTCGTGGGTTCAANGTAGCAGCAGTTTTATCCACCATTGCTTTGCAAATGTCAGCACATTGGAAAAAGCAAATCACCTCATATTATTCATATTCATATTATGGATTCCCTGAAAGAGTATCTGTGATCCCCAGAGTCTCAGGGAACATGCTTTCAGAATATTTGCTCCAAATTTCTGTGACAGAAGTAAACCCCTATTTAAGGCACAGTTAGTTTGGTTTTAAAATACAAGATAACTTGTATCTCTAGTTTTCAAACCATCTTGTGCAAGCTTGCCAAAAAGTCAGCAATTAGAGATATTCCTTTTCTGAAACTATTCTTCTCTTTTTTACAGCTTTATTGACATGTAACTGAAAAGTAAAAGTTGTAAATATTTAAGGTGTACAATGTGATGTTTCGATATACATATACATTGTGAAATGATTATCCCAATAAAGCTAGTTAACATATCTATCACCTCACATAGTTATCATTGTGGGGGAGGGTGGGGGGAATAAGAACAATTAAGATCTATCTACTCTTTTAGCAAATTTCAAGTACACAATACAGTATTATTTACTATAATCACCATGCTATACAGTAGATCTCCAGAACTTTTTCATCTGCATAACTAAAATTTAAGACTCTTGAATTTATAGTTAACTTACTTCAAATTCTGAGACAGATTAGGCAGAGGAAGTTAAGAAACAACTCTTTTTTTAGTGGTTTAGCTGTTTATTGTTGATTGCAGTTAAAGGCTGGAAATCACTGCAGTACCCAACATTAAAGTTCTGCTAAATAATATAGAACCTTCTTATATAGACTAAACAATACCGTAACACAGAACACTATGTGTTTTAGAGGACACTATTTACTATTAAGGAAAAAATGAAGTCGACATATATATGAAAGTGGAATAATTCTCAGGATATATCACGTGAAGAAATCATGATACAGAGCCATTATTTGATAATTTGCTTTTCTTTTTGCTACACTTGTATATAATATTTCCTTTTAAATATGCCCCATATGCTCATATCTTTGTGCTCTGTTCAAAGTGGAATAGCACGTCCTTCTCAGACAGTTCTGCTTAGAAATCAGCACAACATGCTCTTTTGAACCTCTCCTCCCTTGTTCCACAGTGTTGCAAACACAGTGGATATTTGGTCCTAACTGGAGACAGTAGGAATAGCACCAGCTTTGGAGTCAGTTCAGACCTGTGTCTGCTGCATTGCTGAAATCTTGGGCAAGTAAGTTACTTAATTTTTCTGAATCTGAATTTTCTCACCTGGTATATGGCAACAAAAAATATGTCTCTATCTATCTAGTATGAGGACTAAAGGAGCTAAAGCACGTAAGCACTCAGCACAATGCTAGGTGCGTAATAAGTGCTTTATAAATGACAGTTTTTATTAATTTAGTACGTCTAAGGGACTTGTATAGATTTTATAAGCTCTTCTTTTCCAACTCTCCTCGAATAAGTACACTGTATCACCCCAGCCTCCCCTGGTAAGCTACTCTAGAAAGCTAAGTAATAATGGCTTTCCTGGTTCTTTTAAACACTTTTTAAAGCAAAATTACCTATTTCACACTCAGATAGTACTTTAAAGAAGAAGAATGCTCTCTGTCCTCTTGATTTCAAATGACAGTTTGTTTACCTTTCTGTTTACCTTTCCTTAGATGATTTTACATGTTTATGGTTAATTGTATCACTGTGCATTTTAAGTTGAATATTACATATATAGGAGGCTGTCTAGCAAAACAGCTACAATTTAAAATAGGTCAGTAGTATGGACTCAAAGCCAAAACCTGGGAGAATGTCTCTATTAGACTCCCTTTTGATCTACATTATATTGTAGGAATATAGTTTCATAAAGTACTTTTTAAAAGATTTTTATTTCTTCATTTTCAGATCTTTCAGCCTGACATGGCAGAAAAACCAGTGTGTATGCCCACACAAATACCCCATGATGAAGATATAGTTGAGTATATCTTTCAAACAGAACTTTCAATTTTATACTTTAATAAGATTGAGTAATTTCTAATTATTGATTCAGTAAAATGATGTAGACATAGGTCATAAAGGTTCATGTTTGTTATGTTTGCACATGAATTAACTTTTACATTGATTGAAGTTAAATACCAATAATGGTTTAAACAACTGTTCCCTGTTTCTTGAGTTTGCAGACCTTTTTGATAGTATTCCTATTTAATACCAAAGAGTAACAGATTAAAACTCCAGAACCTCCCATTATGTGGGAAGAATAGCACTATTCTCATGCATGCGTTTGTGGGAATTTATGTGCTAATAATAAATAACTTTTAAATGAAGTTATTTTAGGAACTGGTTGGATGGCTTTTATTTCTTTGCTCAATGGGTGATTGAAGCAAGCTCCACTTTAAAAGCCTCTGTACTAGGGACAATGTATAATAATTCACATACCAACTTAACACTAAAATAGAGAATAGTAAGCCTGAATGGGTGAAAACTGAGTTTTAGAATTCTTTTTGAATAGAATGTCAAATATATATGTGAACTTTGATCTGTGTTAAATAGTGTTCATTTATGTCTTAATAACTAATGGCTCTCTTCTTGGTATTTTCTCTTCCTCCAAACATGCAGATTTTTCTATATCCAAACTACCATATTTTTTCTCTTTTCCTTCTCACTGTTATTCCTCTAGAGTGAATGGCCTATTCAATCTTTATTTTTCTCTCAGTCACATATTTAAAATCACACTTGACCCACCTTTCATCTTCACTCCTTTATAAACTACTGTCAAAGTCATGTCTCAGAAACTAAACCACTGACTTATGTTCGTTCCATATTATCTTTGGCCCCTCTTTTGCATTAAATCATGGTGAATACTCCTTTGTTTACATGATATTAAAATACTAAAATTTTAGGATTAGGAGAGATCCCAGAGGCCAATGAGTCACATTTTAATCTGTGGTAGAAATGCTCACTACACACCCTTTAGCAAGTAATCTTCCAACTGTTTCTAAACCATTTTACAATCGGCAACTTAGTTTGTTCCCTCATTTAAATATTAAAACTATCATGCTCAAACAATAGGAAGGAGAAAACACTCCTCTCAACCTAGTTTTTCACCAGAAATGACTAATCTTTGGACAAGTTTTCATATCAGCACGAGATCAACCTTATTCTTTTTAATAGCTTTGTATTTTTGGTGTTATAAATGTACTTGTCTTCAATAACCAGGCCCTCTAGGTAGTAATAAGGTAACTTGTGGGGTTTTCTTTTTCTGTTTCTCTTTCTTCTTCTTCCTCCTCCTTGTTTTTTCTTTTTTCTTCTTCTTCCTCTTCACAATTCTATATAATGCTGCGTTGAATATCCTCCTACATACTTTTTCATGTATATGCTTCATGTATTTTGTTAGAAATGGAATTATTGGGTCAGAAAGTATATGCAATTTAAAATGTGATAGTAATTACCAAATCACTCTATAAAGATATTATGCCAGTTCATACTATAATCATCAATATGTGAGGATGTCTATTTTGTTTTTTTAAATCTCTGTCCCGTATTGGAATTCAAGGCTTAAGTAGATTCATTTAATTGTTTATATTGAAGTGTAATTAATATATTGTTTCAGGTGTGCAATATGATTAAACAATTCAATACATTACTCAGTGCTCTTAATAATAAGTGAACTTTTAGTCCCTTTAATCTATTTCACCCATTCTCTCACCTTCCAGTTTTCTGATAACTACCAGTGTCTTCTTTGTATTTAAGAGTCTGGTTTTTGTTTGTTTGTTTGTATTTTTTTCTTTATGTGTTTTGTTTGTTAAATTCCAAATATAAGTGAAATCATATGATATATGTCTTTCTCTAAGTGTCTCATTTCAGTTACCATTATATACCCAGGTCCATCCACGTTGTTGCAAATGGTAGGTTCTCATTCTTTTTTATGGCCAAGTAATATCCTATTACTTGCCACATCTTTTTTTACACCAAGTTTTTATTCAAATTCCAGTTAGTTGACATACAGTGTAATATCAGTTTCAGGTGTAGAATTTAGTGATTCAATCCTTACATACAACACTTGGTGCTCATCACAATAAGTACCTTCCTTAATCCCCATCACTTATTTACCACATCCCCCTGCCCACCCCTCCTCTGGTAACCATCAACTCGTTCTCTATGGTTAAGAGTCTGTTTTTTATTTGCTTCTCTCCCTGCCCCCCCCCCCACCGACCATGTTCATTTGTTTCTTAAATTCCACATATGAGTGAAATCATATGGTGTTTGTCTTTCTCTGACTTATTTCATCTAGCACAATACTTTCTAACTCCATCCATGTTATTGCAAATGGAAAGATTTCATTCTCTGCTATGGCTGAGTAATATTTCATTATATATATATATATGGCCAATTCTTCTGTATACATTAATCAGTCAATAGGCATTTGGGCTCTTTCCATAATTTGGTGATTGTTGATAATGTTGCTATAAACATCAGGGTGCATGTATCCCTCTGAATTAGTATTTTAATCCTTTAGGGAAAGGCCTCATACTGCAATTGCTGGATCATTGATTAGTTCTCTTTTAAAAATTTTTTTTAAATTTTGAGAAACCTCCATACTGTTCTCCAGAGTGACTACACAAGTTTGCATTTCCACCAAGAGTGTAAGAGGTTCCTCTTTCTCTGCACTCTCACCAACACCTGTTGTTTCCTGAGTTGTTAATTTTAGCCATTCTGACTGGTGTGAGGTGAGATCTCATTGTGGTTTTGATTTTTATTTTCCTGATGTTGAGCAATGTTGAGCATCTTTTCATGTGTCTGTCAGCCATCTGGATGGCTTCTTTGGGAAAAATTCATGTCTTCTACCCATTTCGTAACTGGATTATTTGTTTTTTGAGTGTTGAGTCCTAATAGTTCATTCCTGATTTTGTTTCCCTTGCCTCAGGAGACATATCAAGAAAGAAGCTACTATAGCCAATGTCAAAGAGGTTATTGCCTATGTTCCCCTCTCGGATTTTAATGATTTCCTGTCTCACATTTCAGTCTTTAATCCATTTTGAATTTATTCTTTTATATGGTTTAAGGAAGTGGTCCAGTTCCTTTCTTCTACATGTTGCTGAACAGTTTTCCTAACACCATTTGTTGAAGAGACTGTCTTTTTTTCCATTGGATATTCTTTCCTGCTTTGTTGAATATTAATTCACCATATAGTTGTGGGTTTATTTCTGGGTTTTCTATTCTGTTCCATTTATCTATGTGTCTGTTTTTGTGCCAATACTATACTGCTTTGGTGACTACAGCTTTGTAATGTAACTTGAAGTCCAGAATTGTGATGGCTCCAGCTTTGGTTTTCTGTTTCAAGGTTGCTTTGGTTACTTTGAATCTTTGTTCATTCCGTACAAATTTTAGGATTGTTTGTTCTCGTTCCATGAAAAAATACTGTTGTTATTTTGATAGGGGTTGCAACAAATGTGTAGATTGATTTAGGAGTATGGACATTTTAACAATATTTGTTCTTTTGACTCATGGTCATGGATGTTTTTCTAATTCTTTGTGGCATTTTTCTTCATTTTCCTTCATTAGTGTTTTATAACTTTCAGGGTACAGGTCTTTCACCTCTTGGGTTAGGTTTATTCCTAGATATCTTATTATTTTAGGTACAATTGTAAATGGGATTGATTCCTTAATTTCTCTTTCTGCTGCTTCATTATCGGTGTATAGAAATAAAACAGATTTCTGCATGTTGATTTTGTGTTCTGAAACTTTACTGAATTCATGTATTCTAGATATTTCTGGTCAAATCTTTCGAGTTTTTTATATAGAGTACTATGTCATCTGTATATAGTGAAAGTTTGCTTTCTTTCTTGCTGATTTGGATGCGTTTTATTTCTTTTTGTTGCCTGATTTCTGAGGCTAAGATTTCCAGTACTATGGTAAATAGTAATTGTGAGAGTGAACATCCCTGTCTTGTTCCTGACCATAGAGGGAAAGCTCTCATTTTTTCCTCATTGAGGATTATATTAGCTGTGAGTCTTTTGTATATGGCCTTTATGATGTTGAGGTATGTTCCATCTATCCTTACTTTGTTGAAGGTTTTTTTTTTTGTTTTTTTTTTTTAATGTTTTATTTATTTCTAGGAGAGAGAGAGAAAGAGCGTGAGCAGGGGAGGGTCAGAGAGAGAGGGAGTCACAGACTGAAACAGGCTCCAGGCTCTGAGCTGGCAGTCAGCACAGAGCCCGACGCGGGGCTCGAACCCACGAACCGCGAGATCGTGACCCGAGCGAAAGTCGGACGCTTAACCGACTAAGCCACCCAGGCGCCCCAACTTTGTTGAAGGTTTTTATCAAGAATGGATGCTGTATTTTGCCAAATGCTCTTCCTATATCTGTTGAGAAGATTATATGGTTGTTTTCCTTTCTTTTCTTAATGTGATATATATGGTTGATTGATTTGTGAATATTGAACCATGCTTATAGCCAGGAATAAATCCCACTTGATCATGCTGAATGATTCTTTTAATGTACTGTTGGATTCAATTTCAGTATTTTATTGAGAATTTTTGCATCCATATTCATCAATTATATTGGCCTGTAGTTTTCTTTTTAGTGGAGTCTTTATCTGGTTTTGGTATAAGGCTAATACTGGCCTCAGAGAATGAGTTTGGAGTCTTCCTACCACTTCTATTTTTTTGGAATAGTTTGAGAAGAATAGGTATTAACTCTTCTTTTATTGTTTGGTAGAATTCACCTGTGAAGTCATCTGGCCCTGAACTTTTGTTTGTTGGGAGATCTTTTATTACTGATATAATTTATCTTATGGTTATTGGTCTGTTGAAGTTTTCCTTTTTACTGTTTCAGTTTTGGTAGTTTATATGCTTCTAGGAATTTATCTATTTCTTCCAGTTTGTCCAATTTGCTGGCATATAGTTTTTTTTTATGTTCAACCATATTTTTTAAAATTTATTATTATTTTTTTTACAAGTAGTTTGTCAAGTTGGTTTCCATATAACACCCAGTGCTCATCCCCACAAGTGCCCTCCTCCATGCCCATCCCCCCCCTCCCCCCCCAACACCCATCAGTCCTCAGTTTGTTCTCAGCATTCAAGAGTCTCTCATGGTTTGCCTCTCTCCCTTTCCCCCACCATTTCCACCCTCCTTCCCCATGGTCCTCCGTTAAGCTCCTCCTATTCCTCCTATACGTGTAAACATATGATATTTGTCCTTCTCTGCCTGACTTATTTCGCTAAGCATGATACCCTCAAGGTCCATCCATGTTTCTACACATGGCCAGATGTCATTCTTTCTCATTGCCATGTAGTATTCCATCATAGAGATAAACCACATCTTCTNTTTCATAATATTGTCTGATAATTGTATTTCTGTGGTAAATTATAAATTTTTTCAAGGAACCAGCTCCTGGTTTCATTGATCTGTTGTATTGGGTTTTTGTTTTGTTTTGTTTTTTAGTTCCTATATCATTTATTTCTCTTCTAATCTTTATCATTTCCCTTCTTCTGCTGGCTCAGGCATCATTTGTTTTCTTTGTTGAACTCCATTAGGTGTAAGATTATCTACTATCCTATTAGGATCACTTTGCTGCATCCCAAAGGTTTTCGACCGTTCTGTTTTCATTTTCATTTGTTTCCATGTATTTCTTTATTTCTTCTTTTATTTCCTGTGTGACCCATTCATTGTTTAGTTGCATGTTGTGTAACCTCCATGTGTTCTTGCTCTTTCCAGACTTTTTTTCATGGTTTACTTTAAGTTTCATAGTGTTGTGGTCAGAAAATATGCATGGTATGTGATCCTAATCATTTTGTCCTTCTCTGAAGAATCTCCCATGTGCACTAAAAAGAATGTGTATTCTGCTGTTTTAGATTAGCTTGTTCTGAATATATCTGTGAAGTCATCTGGTCCAGTGTGTCATTCAAAGCCATTGTTTCCTCGCTGATTTTCTGTTTAGATGTTCTCTCCATCGATGTAAATGAGGTGTTAAAGTCTCCTAATATTATGGTATTATTATCAGTGAGTTATTTTGTATTTCTTGTTAACTTTTTAAATATATTTTGGTGTCTCATGTTGGGGTGCATAAATATTTATAATTGTCAGATCTTGTTGGATTGGCCCACTTATTATGGTATAGTGCCCTTTTTGGTCTCTTGTTACAGACTTTTTTTGAAGTCCAGTTTTCCTGTATTAGTATGGCAACTCCACCTTTCTTTTCATGTCCATTGCATGATCAATATTTTTCAATCCCTTCACATTCAATCTGCAGGTGTCTTCAGGTCTAAAATGAGTCTCTTGTAGGCAGCAATAGGTGGGTCTTACTTTTTAAATCCATTCTGACACCCTGTGTCTTTCAATTGGAGTGTTGAGTACATTTATACTCAAAGTAATTATTGATAGATATATTCAGTGCCACATCATTACTTGTTTTGTCATTGTTTCTGGAGATTTTTCCTGATCTTTTCTTGCCTTTGCCTCCTTTGGTCTCTTTTAACTTTGCCACTTTTGGTCTTCCCTTTCCACTCAAAGAGATTCCTTTAATATTTCTTGCAGGGCTGTTTAGTAGTCAATAATTCCTTTAATCTTTGTATGTCTGGGAAATTCTTTATTTCTCCTTCTATTCTGAATAATAGCCATGCTGGAGAAAATTCTTGACTGCAGATTTTTTTCCCATTCAGCACTTTGAATATACCATGCCATTCCCATTTGGTTTGTCAGGTTTCTATTGAGAAATCTCCACTAGAACTGAAGCCTTGCATATCTTCCTGATTGAGAGACGTGGTGTGGCCAGGTGTTTCTGCTAGTCTTTCTTCTGGGGAAGGGGTCTGCTATGTTCGTACTGAGGTAAGCTTGACTGAGAAGGGCAGTTGTGCCAAAGTGTAGGAGTGTGGGACCTGATGCAGGCAGGTTAGGCAGCCAGTCTTGGTACTGCCTGCGTACTGCAGGTGGGTTGAGGGAAGGAACTGGCACAAGCTGGCTCATTTGTCTCTGTAGAGGCAACTCCTCGAATGCTGCCTCTCAGAGAAGCACTCTAAGAAGAGCAAATGATCTCCTCCTGATGTGTGACCCAGGCATTTTTGAGATGGCTGTGTCCAGATTGTCTGGTTCTGGGTTGTTGCTTACCTTTTACCCAGGAGCAGCACAATGCCCTCTGGGATCTATCCCAGCCAAGCCTATTGACTTTTAAAACTCCAGGCTTTAGGGACATGGTGTGGGCAAAGGCTTGTGGTAGTCTTCTTGGGGAGGAGCCCACTGCACTGGGACTGAGACAAGTTTGACTGAGAAAGGCAGTTAGTTGCACCAGAGCACAGAAGGTGGAACTTGGTGTAAGCAAGTTAGGTAGACAGCGTCAGTGTGCTGTTTCCAGCAGGTGGCTCTGTGTATATGCTGAGGGGCTGCAGAGGGAAATGGCACCAGCTGGCCCCTTTGTCCTCAGAGAGGTAGCTCTGTGAATGCTGACTCTCAGAGATGCACTCCATGAGCAGCAAATAATCTCCCCACTGTGTACACCGGGCATTCTTCGATTACTGATTCCGTGTCATCTGTTTTCCTCTCTCCCCATCCCAGGTTGTTTGCCTGCCCTGTCTCTAAGAATAAAGCAGTGTCTTCAGGGCTCAATACAAGCAAAACCTATGGACCTTTAAAGCTCCTCTTTAAACTCTGGTTGCAAGAACTCACAAAAAATCAACCCCTCTTGTTTTTCCAGCCAATGGCTTTGGGGAAATGTTCTCCTTGTGTGTCCATTCCCTTGTGTGCTCATTCTTGCCTTTTCCTGTGAACACAGCTGCCTCCCCTCTGCAACACCCATGACCCATTTCTCCCCTAAACCATGTCTTCACAGTTCCTATCTTCTTTGACGTGGCTTCTTTTTCTCCCTTTAGATGTGGACCTTGTTCTTCCAGTCTTCAGGTTAATTTCTGGGTTATTTAGACTGATTTGATAACCATCTAATTGTGTTCAAGGGATGAGACAAGTCTAGGGTCCTCCTACTTTGCTGCCATTTTCTCCATTATTTTATCTTCTATGTCACTAATTCATTTCCTCTGCTTCTTCTAACTTGTTGTCCATGCATCAGGCCTGCTTCTTTTTTTTTTTTTTTTTTTTTCNTTGATGGACACTTAGGCTCTTTCCATGTTTTGGCTATTGTGGAGAGTGCTGCTATGAACATTGGGGTACATGTGCTCCTATGCCTCAGCATTTCTGTTTCTCTTGGGTAAATTCCTAGCAGTGCTATTGCTGGGTCATAGGGGAGTTCTATTGTTAGTTTCGCATCAGGCCTGCTTCTAATCTCATTTACCATATTCTTTATCTCTGATTGATTCTTTTTAAGTCTTTATTATCTGTGGTAAGGGTGTCTGATGTCTTCCATTCTTTTGCAAGCCCTGTTAGTATCCTTATGATGGTTGCTTTAAATTCTCCATCAGACATGTTACTTATAACTATTTCACTGGCCATGGTCTTATCTTGTTCTTTCATTTGAGATAAATCCCTCCATCTTTGCATTTGTCTATGTCTCTGCCTTCTCTGTGTTAGAAAAGCCAGCTATGTCTCTGACTCTGAAAATAATAGCCTTATGAAGAAGAGGTCATGTAACGTCCCCAGCCTATCATTTCAGTAAGTATCTGGGTGTGTGCTGCATGCACTCTGCTATTGTGTTTTGGCTGCTGTATCCTTTAGGCCAGTCTTCTATCTTCAGAGGCTCTCCTTGCCTGCTGTGGGCAGTGTTTGGTCCCTGGCCTAAATGTTGTGAGTTTTAATTAGGTGTGAGCTCTGGTCTGCTTGTGAAATGAGACCTGATACTGCTTCCACCAGAACTAAGTGCCCATAAAATTCTTTGGTCAGGAAACATGATGTGGACAGGAGTTTGTGCTTGTCTTCTAGGGGAGGATCCCACCCATTGTGCTTGAGGCAAACTTGAATGAGAAGGGCAGTCCCTTCAGAGTGCAGGGGGTGGGGCTTTGTGCAAGCAAGTTAGACAGCCAGTATGGGCACTCCACTGCTTCCTGCAGGTGGCTCTATGTTTATGCTGAGGAGCAGGGGAGGGAAATGGTGCCAGGCAGCTCTTTTGTTCCCACAGAGGCATCTATAATTGATGCTTCTTTGGTATGTGCTCAGAGAAGAGCAAATAATCTCCCACTATGTATGTGCCCAGGCATTCTTTGGAGCGCTCTTTCCATGAGGTCTGTCTCTGGGTTATTCACCTGCCTGATCTACAGGAGCAGGAAAAAAAAAAAAAAAAGCCCTTGGGTCTCTGNCCAGCTCACCTTTAAAACTCCAGGCTTTAAGCACCACTGGTTACAAGAACTCATGAAATTCAGCCCCTCTAGTTTTCCAAACCAATGGCTTTTGTAAAACATTCACCTTGGGTGTTTTCCTCTGTGTTCCTCCCTCTCTCTCACCCTTCTCTGTGATGCTGGCTCCCTCCTTTCTGCACCACCCATGATCTTTTTCTCCCCAATACCACTTCTCTGCACTTCATACTTTCATTGATGTGGCCTCTTCTCTCCTTTTGTTGTGGAGTTTGTTCTGCCGGTCTTCAGATTGATTTCTGGGGTATTTACGATGATTTTATAGTTAACTATTTGTGTTCAAGAGACAAGATGAGGCTAGGGTCCTCCTACTCTGCTGCCATCTTCCTTTCCCTCCTCCAGACTTACTATTTTTAAAATTGAAAGCAAAACTTATGTGTCTGGACAAGACTTACTTGCTCACAAATTTACTTAATTTTAATCTTAGCTGAGTTATGATACTCAAATGATAATTCCAATTTCTTTAACATATTATTAAAATAATTTTTCAAATGATATTACTAATTCTAATTAATTTTTTTTTTAATTTTTGTTTTTTTAAGCAAAGAGGAGATAGTGTCCGTTGCTTAACAATGCTTGGTCATTTTGGTTTTGAATGTTTGCCTCACCAGTTGGTAAACCGATCTATTCAACAAGGATTCTCTTTTAATATTCTCTGTGTGGGTAAGTGCCTGATTCCTCATCTGAATTAGTACTTAATTTTCTCAAATGCTTGCTTCAACTTATGTAATGTGGTGTAATACTGGTGCTGTTAATTCAAGACCATGTCTTTCTATCTATATTTGTTCCCATCATGTTAACCATATTACTTAAACTTAATTTTTTTTTTTATTTTTGAGACAGAGACAGAGCGAGTGGGGGAGGGGCAGAGAGAGGCGAAGAGAGAGAACCCCAAGCAGGCTGCACACTGTCAGCACAGAACCCAATGTTGAGGCTCGAACCGATGAATCATGAGATCATGACCTGAGCTGAAACCAAAAGTCAGAGGCTTAACTGACTGAGCCATCCAGGGGCCACTAGACCTTTTTTCTTTGGATGTTTCAGTGCTCTTCAAAATCTGATATATCTTTGTGTATATTTTTTCTATATTATATTAATGACTGAGAGAGTCAAGAGAAACATGTATACTTTAATTTTATTTACAAAATCTTTTTAACTTTTTTTGCATTTATTAATTTTTGAGAGAGAGAGAGAGAGAGACAGAGCACAAGTAGGGGAAGGGGCAAAGAGAGAGGGAGACACAGAATCCGAAGCAGGTCCAAGCTCTGAGTTGTCAGCATAGATCCTGATGCTGGATCTGAACTCATGAACCATGAGATCATGACCTGAGCTAAAGTCGGACACTCAACCAACTGAGCCATCCAGAAATCCCTAAACATGTATACGTTAAAGGACATTATAGTCATTGATGTGTTTGGTTAAGAGTGTTATTTCTTCTTAGCCATCTTATGCCCCTAGATAATGTATCTATGTTTATTACAGGGGAAACTGGAATTGGAAAATCAACACTCGTTGACACATTATTCAATACTACTTTGAAAGACAAAAAATCCTCACATTTTTACTCAAATGTTGGACTTAAAATTCAGACATATGAACTTCAGGAAAGTAATATTCAATTGAAATTAACTGTTGTGAAAACAGTGGGATATGGTGATCAAATAAACAAAGAAGCCAGGTTAGTGTTTTCTTATTTTAATTACAAAAGATTTTATTATTTCAAGGAATTTACTTTCTTTATTGACATGTCCTCTGGCTATATCACTCCCATCTGCCTCCACCCTTTTATGGCCTTCTCTGCTCTCCTTATGTCTCTTTTAAGGACATTTGTTGTTTGAACTAAGATGTACCCAGAAGATCCAGAATGATCTTATTTATACAAACACTCTTTTTTTCCCCAATAAGATTAAATTTACTGGTTTTATAGATTTGAATGCAGGTATATCCATTTCGTTCTCACCATTGAATCCTTTATATAAGGTTGATTCGTATAAATTTTTAAAATGAATTTTTTCCCATTTATTTACTTGTTGGATATTCTCATTTTTAAAATCACTTATCCAAATTTAAATGATTCAAATGAAAACCCATTTAGCCAAATGTAAGTACTTAGAGTCTTTTCTTTTTCCAAAAGTAGCCGCTATTGTAAGTTTAGTAAGTGTACTCTCAGATCTTATGTTGTCATACGACTACTGAATTTTTGTAATAATTAAAATACATATGAAATAATACAGAACAGATTTCCTTAAACTATATATGTATAATATAAAAATGTATAAAACATCTATGAACAGGTTAATAGATAATTCTGAAACAAACATCCTATGTAATCATCTTTCTATTTAAATTATGACCTGATTCCCATTGGCCTCAAACATCTCCCTTTCTTGATCACAACCCCTCATCAAACTCATAGAAGAGTGCAAAATGTTTGCCAGTGGCTGGGAAGAAGGAGGAACTAAGAGTTCTTGTTCAACGGATATAACATTTTAATTATGCAAGATGAACAAGTTCTTGAGATCTGCCATACAACAGAAGATTTAACAGTACTCTATATTACATTAAAAAACTTGTTATGAGAGTAGATATCTATTAAGTGATCTCACTGCAATTTAAAAAACTATAGGATGCTGCAAAAGTATTACTTAGAGGGAAATTAATAGCATAAGATCGTTATGTTTAAAGAAAGGACAATCCCAAGTACTATAAATTTCCATGTTAAGAAACTAGACAAATAAGAACAAATTTACCCTAAAGCAAGAAAAAGAAAGGAAAAATTATAGCACAGCAAAAATTGATGAAAACAGGAAAAATGTCAGAAAATCAAGAAAACCAACAAATTATTTTTGCTGGTTATTTATAAAGGTCAATAAATTGAAAACCTTTAACTAGACTGAGCAAGCAAAATAAATGAGAAGTCAAATATCACCAACATCAGGAATAAGAAGGAGACATTATTACTGATTTTACAAATATTAAAAAGATAGATATACAACAATTCAGTGTCCATAAAGTCAACAATTTAGAGGTTAGCCATGGGCTTTTCAAATATAGCCTTTATTGTGTTGACATAAGTTCCTTTTATACCTAGTTTCAAGAGTTTTGTTTTTGTTTTTTTTAAATCATGAAAGGGTGTTGAATTTTGTCAAATACCTTTTCTGCAACTATTGAAATAGCCATGTGATTTTTGTTTTTCAGTCAATGTGATATTTACAAATCAACTTGCTTATGTTGAATAAACCTTGCATTCTGAGGATAAATCCCACCTAGTCATCGTATATGATCCTTTTAATTTGCTGAGAATTCACTTTGCTAAGTACTTTATTAAAGAGTTTGCATCTGTGTTCATTAGAGATATTGACATGTTATTTTTTTTATATCAGGATAATTCTGGTCTTCAAAGGCGTTTGGAAAATTTCCCTTTTCTTTAATTCTTTTGGAAAACTTTAAGTATCAGTGTTAATTCTTCTTTAAATGTTTATTAGAACTCAATACTGAAGTCTGAGTTTTCTGTGTTGGTAAATTTTTTATTATATACTTAACCTTCTTCTTTGTACAAGAATACCTCATTTTATTAGACTTCACTTTATTGTGCTTGTCAGATATTGTGTTTTTTTAATGTATTTTTTTTTTACAAATTGAAAGTTTATTGCAACTCTGTGTGAAGCAAGTCTATCAGCCTGGTTTTTCCAAGAGCATTTGATGACTTTGTGTCTCTGTGTAACATTTGGTAATTTTTGCAGTATTTCAGAATTTTTCATTATTATATTTGTTATGGTGATTTACGATCAGGGATCTCTAATGTTACTATTATAATTGTTTTGGGGCACTATGAGCTGTGCCTACAAAAGACAGGAAATTTAATTTATAAATGTTATATTTTTAAGGTTTTATTTTATTTCTAGTTAGTTAACATACAGTATTATATTAATTTGAAGTGTACAATATAATGATTGCACACTTCTAAACAACACTCTGTGCTCATCACAAATGGACTCCTTAAAATCCTGATCACACACACCACTCCCCTCTGATAACCATCAATTTGTTCTCTATAGGTAAGAGTCTGTTTCTTAGTTTGTAAGTGTGTCTTTCTCTTTTTTCCCTTTGTTCATCTGTTTTGTTTCTTAAATTCTGTATATGAATAAAATCATATGGTATTTGTCTTTCTCTGACTTATTTCACTTAGCATTATATTCCCTAGCTCCCTCTATCCTATCACAAATGGCAAGATGTCATTATTTTTTTATGCTGAATAATATTCCATATATATAATATATAATATCCCATATATAATATATGATAAATATATAATATATTCCATATATATGGAATTCCATATATTTTTAATTATCACCACTAACCCAGCCCTACAAAAAATATTAATGGGATTTTTTTAAGTTGAAAAGAAAGGGTGTTAATTAACAATAAGAAAACATGTGAAAGAATAAATCTCACTAGAAAGGTGACTATATAGTAAGCGTGTAGATTATTCACAGTTTTTACGTTTATTTTCTTTTTTAATTAGTTAATTAATTAATTAATTTTTAAGTTTACATCCAAGTTAGTTAGCATATAGTGCAACAATGATTTCAGGAGTAGATTCTTTAATGCCCCTTACCCATTTAGNTCTGAATAATTACCTAGTAGTGCAATTGTTCAGTCATAGGGCAGTTCTATTTTTAATATTTTGAGGAGCCTCCATACTGTTTTCCAGAGTGGCTGCACAAGTTTCCATTCCCACCAGCAGTGCAAAAGAGATTCTTTTTCTCTGCATCTTTGCCAATAACTGTTGTTGTCCGAATTGTTAATGTTAGCCATTCTGGTAAGTGTGAGGTGGTATCTCATTGTGATTTTGTTGTATTTCCCTGATAATTAGTGATGTTGAGCATTTTTTTCATGTGTCAGTTGGCCATCTGGATATTTTCTTTGGAGAAATGTCTATCCATGTCTTTTACCCATTTCTTCACTGGATGATTTGATTTTTTGGGGGTGTCGAATTTGATATTTGATAAGTTCTTTATAGATTTTAGATACTAACCCTTAACCTGATATGTTATTTGCAAATACCTTCTCCCATTCTTTTGGTTGCCTTTTGGTTTTGCTGATTGTTTCCTTTACTGTGTAGAACATTTTTATTTTGATGAAGTCCCAATAATTCATTTTTTATTTTGTTTCCCTACCCTTTGGAGATGTGCTGAGTAAGAAGTTGCCGTGCCCGAGGTTTAAGAGAGTCTGACTGCTTTCTCCTAGAGGACTTTGATGGCTTCCTGTCTTTCATTTAGGTCTTTCATCCATTTTGAGTTTACTTTTGTGTATCGTGTAAGAAAGTGGTCCAGGTTCATTTTTCTGCATGTCGCTGTCCAGTTTTCCCAGCACCATTTGCTGAAGAGACTGCCTTTATTCCATTGGATATTCTTTCTTGCTTTGACAAATATTATTTGGCCATATATTTGTGGGTCCATTTCTGGGTTCTCTGTTCTGTTCCATTGATCTGAGTGTCTATTCTTGTGCTAGTACCATACTGTCTTGACGATTACAGCTTTGTAATACAGCTTGAAGTCCGAGATTGTGATGCCTTCAGCTTCAGTTTTCTTTTCCAAGATTGCTTTGGCTATTCAGGGTCTTTTCTGGTTCCATACAAATTTTAGGATTGTTTGCTCTAGATCTGTGAAGAATGCTGGTGTTATTTTGATAGATATTGCATTGAATATGTTGATTGCTTTGGGTAGTATTGACATTTTAACACATTTGTTCTCCCAATCCAGGAGCATGGAATACTTTCCCATTTTTTTGTGTGTCTTCTTCAGTTTCTTTCATAAGCTTTCTATAGTGTTCTGTGCATAGATTTTTCACCTCTCTGGTTAGGTTTATTCCTAGGTATTTTATGAGTTTTAGTGCAATTGTAAATGGGATTGATTCTTTGATTTCTCTTTCTGTTGCTTCATTGTTGGTGTATAGGAATGCAACTGATTTCTGTGCATTGATTTTATATCCTGCAACTTTGCTGAATTCATGGATCAGTTCAAGCAGTTTTTTGGTGGAATCTTTTGGATTTTCCAAATAGAGTATCATGTTATATGGGAAGAGTGAAAGCATGGCTTCCTCCTGGCCAGTTTGGATGCGTTTTATTCCTTTGTGTTTTCTGATTGCTGAGGCTAAGACTTCTAATATTATGTNTATTTGTTCTCCCAATCCAGGAACATGGAATACTTTCCCATTTTTTTGTGTGTCTTCTTCAGTTTCTTTCATAAGCTTTCTATAGTGTTCTGTGCATAGATTTTTCACCTCTCTGGTTAGGTTTATTCCTAGGTATTTTATGAGTTTTAGTGCAATTGTAAATGGGATTGATTCTTTGATTTCTCTTTCTGTTGCTTCATTGTTGGTGTATAGGAATGCAACTGATTTCTGTGCATTGATTTTATATCCTGCAACTTTGCTGAATTCATGGATCAGTTCAAGCAGTTTTTTGGTGGAATCTTTTGGATTTTCCAAATAGAGTATCATGTTATATGGGAAGAGTGAAAGCATGGCTTCCTCCTGGCCAGTTTGGATGCGTTTTATTCCTTTGTGTTTTCTGATTGCTGAGGCTAAGACTTCTAATATTATGTTGAACAACAGTGGTGAGAGTGGACATCTCTGTCGTGTTCCTGACCTTAGGGGGAAAGCTGTCAATTTTTCCCCATTGAGGATGATATTAGTGGTAAGTCTTTCATATATGGCTTTTATGATCTTGAGGTATGATCTTTCTGTCCCTACTTTCTTGAGGGTTTTTATCAAAAAAGAATGCTATATTTTGTCAAATGTTTTTCTCTGGATCTGTTGAGAGGATCATGTATGTGATTCTTGTCCTTTCTTTTATTGATGTGATGTATCATATTTATTGTTTTGTGGATATTGAACCAGCCCTACATCCTAGGTATAAATCCCACTTGGTCGTGGTGAATAATTCTTTTAATGTATTGTTGGATCCAGTTGGCTAGTATCTTGTTGAAGATTTTTGCATCCATGTTCATCAGGGAAATTGGTGTGTAGTTCTTTTTAGTGGGGTCTTTGTCTAGTTTTGGAATCAAGGTAATGGTAACTTCATAGAATGAGTTTGGAAGTTTTCCTTCCATTTCTATTTTTTGGAAGAGCTTCAAAAAAATAGGTGGTAACCCTTCTTTAAATGTTTAGTAGAATTCTCCTGGAAAGCCATTCTGGCCTGAGCTCTTGTTTTTTGGGAGATTTTTTAATACTAATTAGATTTCTTTGCTGGTTATGGGTCTGTTCAAATTTTCTATTTCTTCCTGTTTCAGTTTTGGTAGTTTATATGTTTCTAGGAATTTGTCCATTTTTTCCAGATTGCCCATTTTATTGGTGTATAATAGCTCATAAGATTCTCTTATTATTGTTTGTGTTTCTGCAGTGTTGGTTGTGATATCTCCTCTTTCATTCTTGATTTTAGTTATTTGGGTCTTTTCCTCTTTCTGTCTTTCTGTCTGTCTTTCTTTCTTTCT
>NW_027532208.1:8409892-8423403 GCF_008692635.1 Crocuta crocuta
TAGTTCTTTTTAGTGGGGTCTTTGTCTAGTTTTGGAATCAAGGTAATGGTAACTTCATAGAATGAGTTTGGAAGTTTTCCTTCCATTTCTATTTTTTGGAAGAGCTTCAAAAAAATAGGTGGTAACCCTTCTTTAAATGTTTAGTAGAATTCTCCTGGAAAGCCATTCTGGCCTGAGCTCTTGTTTTTTGGGAGATTTTTTAATACTAATTAGATTTCTTTGCTGGTTATGGGTCTGTTCAAATTTTCTATTTCTTCCTGTTTCAGTTTTGGTAGTTTATATGTTTCTAGGAATTTGTCCATTTTTTCCAGATTGCCCATTTTATTGGTGTATAATAGCTCATAAGATTCTCTTATTATTGTTTGTGTTTCTGCAGTGTTGGTTGTGATATCTCCTCTTTCATTCTTGATTTTAGTTATTTGGGTCTTTTCCTCTTTCTGTCTTTCTGTCTGTCTTTCTTTCTTTCTTTCTTTCTTTCTTTCTTTCTTTCTTTCTTTCTTTCTGTCTTTCTGTCTTTCTGTCTTTCTGTCTTTCTTTCTATCAAACTGCCTAAGAGTTTATCAATTGTGTTAAATCTTTTAAAGAACCAGCTCCTGGTTTATTGATCTGTTCTACTGTGGTTTTTTGTTTGTTTGTTTGTTTTGTTTTGATAGCATTTATTTATGCTCTAATCTTTGTTTCCAGTCTTCTGCTGGTTTGGGGTTTTATTTGCTGTTCTTTATCCAGCTCTTTGAGGTGTAAGGTTAGGTTGTGTATCTGAGACCTTCCTTCCTTCTTTAGGAAGTCCTGGATTACTATATACTTCCCTCTTATGACAGCCTTTGCTGCATCCCAGAGGTTTTGGCCTTGGTGTTATCATTTTTCATTGGCTTCCATGTACTTTTTAATTTCCTCTTTAACTTCTTGGTTAGCCCATTCATTCTTTAGTAGGATGCCCTTTAGTCTCAAGTATTTGTTATCTTTCCTAATGTTTTCTTGTGGGTGATTTTGAGCTACATAGTGTTGTGGTCTGAAAATATGCACGGTGTGATCTTGATCTTTTGTACTTGTTGAGGGCTAATTTGTGTCCCAGTATGTGACCGTTTCTGGAGAATGTTCCATGTGCACTGGAAAAGAATGTATATTCCACTGCTTTAGGATGAAATGTTCTGGGGGCACCTGGGTGGCTCAGTGGGTTAAGCGTCCGACTTCGGCTCAGGTCATGATCTCACCGATCATGGGTTCAAGCCCTGCATCGGACTCTGTGCTAACAACTAGCTCAGAGCCTGGAGCCTGTTCAGATTCTGTATCTCCCTCTCTCTCTGACCCTCCCCTGCTCATGCTGTCTCTCTCTCTTTCTCTCAGAAATAAATAAAAACATTAAAAAAAATTTTTAAAAGGATGAAATGTTTTGTATATATCTGTTAAGACCATTTGATCCAGTATGTCATTCAAAGACATTGTTTCCTTGTTGATTTTCTGTTTAGATGATCTGTCCATTGCTGTAAGAGGGGTGTTGAAGTACCCTACTATTATGGTATTATTATCAATGAATTTCTTTATGTTTGTGATTAATTGATTTATATATCTGTGTGCTTCCACATTTGAAGCATAAATGTTTATAATTGTTATGCCTTTTTGGTGGCTAGACCCTTTAATTATGATATAATGCCCTTCTTCATTTCTTGTTACAGTCTTTATTTCAAAATCTAGATTTTTTTAATATAAATATGGCTACTCCAGCTTTCTTTTGGTGACCATTAGCAAGACAGATGGTTCTCCATCCCCTTATTTTCAATCTTAAGCTGTCTTCAGGTCTAACATGTGTCTTTTGTAAACAGCATATAGATAGATCTTGTTTTCTTATCCGTTCTGTTACCCTATGTCTTTTGATTGGAGCGTTTAGTCCGTTGGCATTTAGAGTGAGTACTGAAAAATATGAAAGATATGTTGCTGATAGAGTTGGAGTTTCTGGTGGTGTTCTCTGGTCCTTTCCAGTCTTTGCTGCTTTTGATCTTTTTTTTTTTTCCTCTCCTCAGAGAGTCCCCCTTAAAATTTCTTGCAGGGCTGGATTAGTGGTCACAAGCTCCTTTAATTTTTGTTTGTCTGGGAAACTTTTGATTGCTCCTATTTTGAATGACAGACTTGCTGGATAAAGAATTCTTGGCTGCATATTTTTCTAATTCAGCACACTGAATATCCTGCCACTCTGTTCTGGCCTGCCAAGTTTCTGTGAATAGGTCTGTTGTGAACCTGATTTGTTTTCCCTTGCAGATTGAGGACTTTTTCCCCTTGCTGCTTTCATGATTCTTTCCTTGCCTGAGTATTTTGTGAATTTGACCATGATATGCCTTGTTGATGGTCGATTTTTGTTGAATCTAATGGGAATTCTCTGTACTTCCTGGATTTTGATGTCTTTGTCTTTCCCTAGATTAGGAAAGTTTTCCACTATGATTTGCTCACATAAACCTTCTATCCTTTTCTCTCTTCATTTTCTGGGATCCCTATGAGTCTGATGTTAGTCCTTTTTAATGAGTCACTTAGTTCTCTAATTCTTATTTCGTGCTCTTCTGCTTTACTCTTCCTCTTTTTCCGCTTCATTACTCTCTGTAAGTTTGTCCTCTGTATCACTGATTCACTCCTTTGTTTCATCCATCCTTGCCACTGTGGCATCCACTCAGGATTGCAGCTCAGTTACAGCATTTTTTATTTCATCCTGACTAGCTTTTACTTCTCTTATCCCCACAGAAAGTGATTCTAATCTATTTTCAACCTCAGTTAGTATTCTTATTATTGTGATTCTAAATTCTGTTTCAGACATCTTGCTTGTATATGTGTTGATTAAGTCCCCTGGCTGTCATTTCTTCTTGTTCTTTCTTTCGGGGTGAATTCCTTCTTTCACCATTTTGAAGGAAGAAAAGTTATTAATAAAGTAAAAAAAAAATAAAATTAAAAAATTATAAACAACACAAAGAAATCAAATAAAGGATGCTAGATCCTAGGCATGTTTTGGTCTTGTTGAACAAGATAGAGAAAAAAAGGAAAGACAAAAGAAAAGAGGGGGAAAAAAAGGAAAACATTTAAAAATTTGAAAAAATGGATACAATAATATAAATAAAATGAAATGGTGGAAATAAAATAGAATTTTACAAAAAGGTAAAAAATATAGTAGGAAAAATTAAGGAAAAATCTTCTTAATAAAAATACAAAAAAAATATTTTCTCTTTCTGTATTCAAGAATAAGAAAGAAAAGGAAAAGGAAAAAAAATTACATAGATGGACCAGCGAACGGAATCAAATACAATTGAAATTACATCCAGTTTTCCCTAGAAGTCAAACTATGAAGCACTTTATTGTCAGTAAACTAAGAAAGCAGAAAGACTTCTGTGTCAAGAAGGCAGTTGGTCCAATTGTGCAGGGCTTAGTGTAATGGCTCCGTTCTCCACTAGATGGCGCTGCCTAGCTTACTGGGGTGGATTGTTGTGACGCATGTGGGCGAGCATGCGCATATGCTGGAGGGGTGAAAACAATGTCATCCAGCTACCCAGTGTCTCCTATCAGAACTCTGTGCTCTCCCTAACCTGCAGCCTCTCCTTTGTCTCTTTCTGTCCACTCCCTGATTCTACACCCTCTGTGACCAAGCCATCAGGTTGCCGGGTGGCATCTCCCTCGTGAGTTTTATCTCAGATGGGTTTTTGTTTCCCAACTCCTTGCTTCTGAGGGACTGTGGTTATGACCCAATCTGACCCTCTGGGTGAGGTTCTCACTGAGCAATGGCCAGGTGCTGTCCATCCCTAGGAATGTTTGTGAGACTGCCACTGCCGATGCCCAGCGACTGTGGCAGTCTGCCGCAGAAAAAGTTCGTGTGATCATGTAGCAGCAATGTTTCAGGGATTATGGCAAATTACAACACACATCTAGCACCAGGCTTCAGCCTTAATATCCTCACTCTAACACCAGCAAATGTGGCCATTCTCCAGGGTCGACCGGGACCTTTGCCTTTGTGGAGGCTGCACTGCCTCTACCAAATGTCCTCCCAGCAGGGAACTGGCTCTCCCCATGTGACCCAAGGACCCCTGGGACCTTGCTTTCTGGTTCCAGGGATTTGCCCTTTCCCCCAGAGCACTGCCAAGTATAGAGCTGCAGTTTCAGACTATGTGCTCCACCTGTTTGTAGAGTCTTAATGGAATTTAAACCCTCTACTTTCTCCTTTCTCACTTTTTTGTTCAGTCCCTTGCAGCTGTTTCTACCCTCCCTTTTTCTCTTCAGCTACTTTTTTTTAAAGGACAAGTTTATTTTTTTATTTTTTTGTTTGTTTTTTATTTATTTTTGAGACAGAGAGAGACAGAGCACGTGTGGGGGAGGGGCAGAGAGAGAGGGAGACACAGAATCTGAAACAGGCTCCAGGCTCTGAGCTGTCAGCACAGAACCAGATGCGGGACTTGACTCACAAACTGTGAGATCATGACCTTAGCCGAAGTCAAACACTTAACCGATTGAGCCACCCAGGTGCCCTTCTCTCCAGCTACTTTCAGGGTGTGCTTTTCCCATACTCTCCCCCCACCCCATCTCCATCCTCTCTCCACAAACAAAAACGGCTCCCTGCCCTCTGCGGCTTTTCTCTCCCCCAGTTCACCTCTCTGCACCACGTACCTTCCAAGTTCTGTGGTTCAGGTTGTGCATATTGTTGTGTTAATCCTCAAATCAGTTTTCTAGGTGTGCAAGATGGTTTAGTGTTGATCTGGCTATATTTCAGGGACAAGAGACCCACAAAAAACTTCCATGCTGTTCTGCCATCTTGTCCCCTCCCTTGTAGTTCTCTTCTTTAGTGGAGTCTTTATTTGATTTTGGTATCAGGCTAATGCTAGCCTCAGAGAATGAGTTTGGAGGTTTTCCTTTCTATTCTATTTTTGGAATAAACTGGGAAGAATAGGTATTAACTCTTCTTTAAATGTTTGGTAGAATTCTCCTGGGAAGCCATTTGGCCCTGAACTTTAGTTTGTTAGGAATTTTCTGATTACTGTTGCTATTTCTTTGCTGGTTATATATCTGTTCAAATTTTCTATTTTTTCCTGTTTCAGTGTTGGTAGTTTATATGTTTCTAGGAATTTATCCATTTCTTCCAGGTTGTCCAATTGTTGGCATATAATTTTTCATAATATTCTCTTATAATTGTTTGTATTTCTGTGGTGTTGGTTGTTATTTCTCTTTTCTTATTTGTGGTTTTATTTATTTGGGTCCTTTATCTTTTCTTTTTGATAGGTCTGGCCAGGAGTTTATCAATATTATTAAAATTTTCAATGAACCAGCTCCTGGTTTCATTGATCTGTTTAAAAATTTTTTTAGTTTCTATATCATTTATTTTTGCTCTAATATTTAGTATTTCCCTTCTTCTGGCTTTAGGATTCATTTGTTGCCCTTATGCTAGCTCCTTTAGGCATAAGATGTGGTTGTTTATTTGAGATTTTTCTTGCTTCTTAAGGTCGCCTTATAGTGCCATATATTTTCCTCTTAGGACTGCTTTTGCTGAATCCCAAAAGTTTTGGACCATTGTGTTTTCATTTTCATTTGTTTCCATGTATTTCTTTATTTATTCTTTGATTTCCTGTTTGATCAATTCATTTGTTAGTAGCATGTTGTTCATCCTCCATGTATTTGGGCTCTTTCCAGATTTTTTCATTGGGTTGACTTCACATTTCATAGCATTGTGGTTGGAAAAGATGCATTGTATGATTTCAATGTTTTTATATTTGTTGAGGCCTGATTTCTGACCTAATATGTGACCTATTCTGGAGAATGTTCCATGTTCACTTGAAAAGAATGTGTATTTTGCTATTTTAGAATGGCATGTTCTGAATATATATGTGAAGTCCATCTGGTCCAGTGTGTCATTCAAAGCCACTGTTTCCTTATTGATTTACTGTTTACATGATCTGTCCATTGATGTAATTGGAGTGTTAAAGTCCTCTATGATTTTGGTATTATTAGTGATTAGTTCGTTTATGTTTATTACACACACACACACACACACACACACACACATATTTGAGTGTTCCCATGTCAGGTGCATAAATATTTATAATTGTTATATCTTCTTGTTGGATTACACCTTTTATGATTATATAGTGCCATTTCTTGTATCTTTTTACAGTCTGTTTTAAAGTCTAGTTTCTCCCATGGAAGTATTGCTACTCTGGCTTTCTTTTGACATCCATCTGCATGATAAATGTTTCTCTCTCCCCTCACTTTCAATCTGCAGGTGACTTTAGGCATAAAATGTCTTTTATAGGCAGCACATAAGTGAGTCTTGTTTTTTTAATACATTCTCACACTCTTTGTGTTTTGATTGGAGCATTTAGTCCATTTGCTTTCAAAGTAATTATTGATAGATCTGTATTTAGTGCCATTTTACTACTTGTCATTGTGTCTGGAGGTTTTTTTCTGATCCTTTCTTGTCTTTGCCACTTTTGGTCTTTCCCCTTAAAGAGTCCCCTTTAATATTTCTTGCAGGGCTTGTTTATTGGTCACAAACTCCTTTCATTTTTGTCTGGGAAATTCTTTATATCTCCGTCTATTCTAAATGATAGCCTTGCTGGATAGAGTATTCTTGGCTGCAGATTTTTCCCATTTAGCACTTTGAATATATCATGCCACTCCCTTCTGGCTTGCAAAGTTTCTGCTGAAAAATTTCCGGCTAGTCTTATGGACTTTCTCTTGTTAGTTACTGTCTTTTGTCTTGCTTCTTTAAATTTGTTCTTTATCATGATATTTTGCCAATTTAATTACAATATGTTTTGCTGCTGGTATGGTTTTGTTGGTTTTGATGGCAGTTCTCTGTGCCTCTTGAATCTGGAGAGGTGTATTTTTTCCCCAGATTAGGGAAGTTTTCAGCTATCATTTCTTCAAATAAATTTTCTGTCTCCTTTTTTCTCTCTTCTTCTTCTAGGATTCCTATACTTTGGATGTTATCATGTTTGATGGAGTCACTGAGTTTCCTAAGTCTATTCTCCTTTTGTATAATTCTTTTTCTCTGTTTTGTTCAGCTTGCTTACTTTCCATTACTATATCTTCTAGGTCACTAATTTGTTCCTCTGCTTCTTCCATCCTGCTGTTCATTCCATTTAGCATATTTCTTATTTAGTTTATTGTGCCCTTTATCTCTGCTCTTTGTTCCTTATATCTTTATTAAGAGTTTCACTCATGTCTTTCACTGTTTTCTCAATTCCAGTGAATCCTCATAATCATTAATTTAAATTCTCTATCAGGCATGTTCCTTTTATCTGCCCACACTTTTATCTGGCTATTGCCTTGTCCTATTCTTACAATTGGGGTAAATTTCTTTGTCTCCTTCTTTTGTCTGCCTCTCTGTTCTGTTTTTGTGTGTTGAGAATGTCAGCTACTTCCTTTGCTCTTGAAAGTAGTGCCTTTATGAAGAAGAGGTCCTGAAGTGGCTTGCTGTGCCGTGTCTCCTATGCACCAGAACCTGGTACTTCAGGAGAATATCCTTTGTGTGTTGCTTACATCCTGCTTTTGTGTTTGAACCACTCTTCCTTTTAGTCATCTTGCACTGACTCTCTGTCTGTTGTGGACTGTGTTTATTCTCTGTAGCATTAGTGAGACCCAGACAGGGGAGCTCTTAGGGGTTGTGCCCACTGGGGACCTTGGGGTGGAGTGGCAGTTTCAGCAATTTGCCCTGTGCCACTAGTCCTATTCTGGATCCCTCAGAGTGCTGGGGCATCTGAGGGCTGGGGTTTATGGTGGGAAATTGTATGAGGCTGGGCACAGCATATGGTGATAGTTGGGCGTGGGTTGGTCAGGTGTGTAGTGGTGGCTGTGCACCAGTAGCTGGGCAGAGCTTATATGCAGCTTGACAAAATTTTCCCTGGGCCTGGGGCTGAGGCTAGCAGGCTTGGAGTGTGGGTGTCCTCAGGAGAACTTGTGGGCATGGCACATTGCTAGCAAGTTAGTTAGCTAGTGTCTGTGCAGCTTGGCTTCCTGCAGATGGCCCTGTGTTTATGTTGGGGGATGGGGGAGCAAAGTGGCACCTGCCATCTGCTTTGTCTTTTGTGAAGTCCCCCAACATGCTCTGAAATAAGTATAAACAGCTATGTCTCCTGTTTGTCCTTGGTGTTGGGTAAATTGCCATTTTTTTATATTGCTTCTCTGCACAGGCTGTTGTGTCTTTAAGGGCAATGATACAGCTATCACTAGCCCTTTGGGCTTGCCCAGTGTTGAGCCAGCTAGCAGTTAAAGCCCCAGGTTCCAAGTCCCACTGGTTATGCAAACTCATGGAATTCAGCCCCTCTGGCTTTTAAAGCCAAACTTTATGGGGATTTGTCTTCCCTGTGTGAACTCCCTGGTCCAAGGGCCTATTTCTCTGCCCTCTCTGCATATGCAGCTCCCTCCCTCCTGTGGGCTGTCTTCCTCCATCATTCTGACCTTCCTATTCTTTCAGATGCAGCCTCTTCTCTATATTTAGTCGTGGAGTTTGTTCTTCCAGTCTTTGGATCACTCTCTGGTTTATTGACTTGAATGTAGATAATATCTATTTGTAAAGATGGGATGCAGTGAGCTCAGGGTCCTCCTATTCAGTCATCTTCCCAAGCTCCCCCATTATCAGCTATTTATTAAATGGTGAAAAGACAAACGATAGATGTTATTAATCTTTGATACTAATCTGTTAAAATAACCTTTTTTTTTCAGCTACCAACCTATAGTTGAATATGTAGATGCTCAATTTGAGGCCTATCTTCAAGAGGAATTGAAAATTAAACGTTCCTTCATAAACTACCATGATTCCCGTATACATGTGTGCCTTTACTTCATTTCACCTACAGGACATTCTTTGAAGTCCCTTGATCTATTAACTATGAAGAACATTGACAATAAGGTGTGTTAGGTAAATCCATTAACCTGTCAGGATTTGGTTACTATTTTGTGATAATATATGATTTGAAGGTATTTGCATACAAGAACTTATTCTTTTTTAATATGGTTAATATATTAAAAGGGATAGCATTGCAACATACTACAGACTTAGTAAGTTAAACAACAGAAATTAATTTTCTCAAAGTAATGGAAAGTAGAAGTCCATGATGAAGATGCTGCCAAGATATTTTTTTCTGAAACCTTTTTTATTGAGTGATAAATGGCCACCTTCCCGCTGTATCCTCGCATGATCTTTCCTCTGTGCACATATCTGATGTGCACAGTCAGATGATTTTCTTGTATGTCTATGTTTCCTCTTCTTTTAAGGATACCAGTTACATTGGATTAGGGCCTATTCTAATGGCTTTATTTTAACTTAGTCACCTCTTTAAAGAGTCTCCAAATATAGTCTTGTTCTGAGATATTGGGTGTTAGGACCTCAAAATGTGCATTGAAGGAGGGATGATGCATTCAAACCATAATAACATTTGATCAATTTCAACCTTAGTTTGCTTTCCAGATAAATTTAATTAGGTATTAGAAAAATAAGATACAGGTTAAAAAATATTAAAATAAAAATTTAAAGGTTTTTTGTGATTAAAGATCACAAAGATTGTGATAATTTGCCTGTATTTTTAAACTTGAATTTATTCTTTATTACTGTAAAACAATCCCATTAACGCTTGCCTGATACCATTGATTGTGTGAAACATGAAGTTTTCATGATTCTGGCTAGTGATCCAAACAGAGGATTCAGAATGCATATGTACATGCATATTTTTTCCAATAGAGGGTAAATACACATATGAAAGAAGCTTATTTCATGAGATTCTTTTCTGTACTTTATGAAGTTGTAGAGAGAACTTCTAAAATTTCATTTCTTTTTATCAAAGAAGGCCTGACTTTTGCTATATATTGTTCAAACTGGAAAATTTGTACCTAATCATATTTGTCACCAAGTTGTTAAAAGAATTAGATTTTTATTTAAAATCAAGAACTGCCTCAATTTCTTTATTACTAGTATATTCAATAGCCTGGGACACAAAGTTTTATTTTTAATCTTATGGGTAGCTATTATCATCAAGAAATTCCCAGATATAGAAAACTGCTATTTTTTTCTGCAAGAACATTATATAAAGGGGTGGGTAACTGTGCCTATGTGTCTGTTGTCTTCTATTCTAGGTTGCTCAGTTCTCTTCTGCAATGAGAGACTTTCATTCCTCAAATCTGAACACCCAATGAATTAACATGGAAAATTTCCATTTGTTATATGTTAAGGATTTACTATAATTAGAGGATAGCTTTCTCAGCAATAGGATCCAAGATATTTATGTTAGACTTAAATCTATCTTAGTAGTTATCTGCTTTTTACTGTGGAAACTACTATTTAAAATGCTCAAGTTAGGGGCGCCTGGGTGGCTTAGTCGGTTAAGCGTCCGACTTTCGCTTAGGTCATGATCTCGCGGTTCGTGGGTTCGAGCCCCGCGTCGGGCTCTGTGCTGACTGCCAGCTCAGAGCCTGGAGCCTGTTTCAGTCTCTGACTCCCTCTCTCTCTGACCCTCCCCTGCTCACGCTGTCTCTCTCTCTCTCTCCTAGAAATAAATAAAACATTTAAAAAAATTAAAAAAAAATAAAATAAAATGCTCAAGTTAGATAAAAATTTGAACATCAGTGTTATATTGAAGCCCTAGGTTTTTTAAAAATTGTACTTTGAAGAATCTAAAACAAAAACAATATACCTAGAACTGACTTTTATGCTTTTATACTATATCACAAACCTTGACATTGCGTAGCTATGATTTAATAAAATATCATATTTTAAAAGTAATAAAATATATTTTAGAATTTTACATATTTTTACTTTCTACAAAGTTTAATTATTAGGATGTAAATGCATGGAGACAGGGAGATCATATTGTAGAACTATGAAGAAAACTTTATGAATAAAATTTCAACCTTCAATATGCAATATGAAAATAATGCTTTTTTACAAATTTGTGAGCAAGATTTTATATACCTTACATATATGTATACATATACATATATATATACATTCAGCCTTTAGAGTATGGTAACAAAAAAAAGGTCGATTATTTGTAGGTGGTCTTTGGAAAATACAAGCAAATACATCTGCAAAGACATGTAGGTAGATCAAGGATCTGTGAAAATGGGATATTGATTAAGATGAATTTACGGAGAAGGTAATGCAAATGAATGTCAGGTAGAAGGACAAAATAAATCTCGTATATAGTTTTGATGAAAGGTCTCTTCTATCTTTTAGCACTCAATAAGAAATCAAGTTGATAATGAGTTAAATGGACTATTTTATTCTACTACTTCTATTTTACTAACTCCAAATGTGTTGAAAGTTTAAGAAAGTTTGAGAAAATAAATTTGAAACTTCTAAACCTGAATTCTGAGAAAAGATTAATCTTTAAAAGTACCGATGATTTTGGAAAGCAATTTTGTGAGGAAGGTATGGTAGGTTTTTTTTTTTTAATCTAGTTGTAAAACTTTATTGTCAGAGTAAGGTTTTGACTGAAAAAAATTCTAGGATTAACAACAAATCCTTAATGGTGAGATTTTGTTTGCTTCTTTATTTACAGGTGAACATTATACCATTGATTGCCAAAGCAGATACAATTTCTAAAAATGACTTACAGAAATTCAAGTGTAAAATAATGACTGAATTAGTCAGTAATGGCATCCAGATATATCAGTTTCCAACAGATGATGAAACTACAGCTCAGGTGAATTCCTCAATGAATGTAAGCTTCTAACTATTGAATATCAATTCTATTTTGTGTGGGAATAAAAATTCAATTTATAAGTAACAATATTAGTAATAAATTGTCACCAGTGTCTGACAATGAGACTTTAAATAAGGTATTTTCCCCCAAAATATATTGTGAGAAATCTTCCCTTCCCTTCCCTTCCCCTTCCTTCCTTCCTTCNTTTTTTTTTTTCTTTCTTTCTTTCTTTCTTTCTTTCTGTCTCTCTCTCTCTCTCTTTCTTTCTTTCTCTCCCCCTCTCTGTCTCTCTCTCTCTCTTCCTCTCTCCTTTCCCTTCCCTTCCCTTCCCGTCCCTTCCCTTCTTCTCCTACCTGTCAGACCTCCTCTCCACCAACACCAAGCAACCACTAATCAACTTTTCTCTATGCAGATTTATCTGTTCTGGAATTAGCATATGAATCAAATTAATAATATTTGGTCTCTTCGTGTACTTATTGGCTATTAGTATATCTTCCCAAGAGAAATGTTTGCTTATAAGCAAATCCTTTTTTAAGGATCTGGAAAATGGGTGGGGGGGGAATCCATTTTTTAATTGAGGTTTTGTCTTTTTATCATTGAGTTGTAAGTTTTTTATATATTCTGGATACAAGTTCCTTCTGAGAAATATGGCTTGCAAGTATTTTCTTCCAAGCTGTTGGTCATTTCCTCACTCACTTTCTTTTTGCTATCATTTGAAACACAAAAGGTTTAATTTTGATGAAGTCTAATTTATCTATTTTTGTTCTTGTTACTTGTATTTTTGGTGTCATACCTAAGAATATTTTGCCAAATCCAAAGTAATAAATATTTATGTTTTCTTCTAAGAGTTTAAAAATTATGGTAGAATACACATAACATGAAATTTACAATCATAAATATTCTACAGTGTACAGTGGAGTGGTATTATACATCCACATTTTCGTGCTCCCATCACCATTATGCATTTACAGAACCCTTTTCTTCTTGCAAAACTGCGATTCTATATCTAAGAAACAGTAACTCCACATTACCCTTTCCTTCAGCCCCTGGAAACCACCAAAATACTTTCTATCTATAAATTTGACTACTCAAGGTACTTCCTGAAAACAGAATTATACAATATTTGTCCTTTAATGGATGTACAAATGTCTCTTTGAATTACTTCAAATATATTCCAAGAAGTGGAATTGTTAGATTTTATGGTAATTCTATGTTTAATTTTTTTAAGAACTGTCATACTGTTTCCAAAGTGTCTGCACTATTTTTCATTATCAGCTACAGTGTTCAAGGATTCCAGTTTCTCTACCTCCTAACTAATGCTTGTAATTTTTTATTTTTTTTAAATAGTGAATCTTAATGGATATGAAGTAGCATCTCATTGTAGTTTTGATTTGAATTTTCCTAATGATTACTTATGTTAAGCATCTTTTCTTGTGTTTTTGGTATTTGTATACCTTCAGTGGAGAAATGTGTACATGTCCATTCTATTTAGTTGTCTACTTTGTTGGTGTTCAGTTGTTCATAATATTCACTTATAATTATTTTTATTTCTGCAATATTGGTAGTAATGTGTCTCTTTCATTTCTGTTTCTAATAATTTGATTCTCCTTTTTAATCTTGGTTGATGTAGCTAAAGTTTGGTCAACTTTGTTTTCAGGGTTTTTTTCAAAAGAACCCACTTTAAATTTCTTTGATTTTTCTATATTTTACTATTCTTTTTGTTATTAATTCCCATTTTAATCAGTATTATTTTGTGCCTGCTTTAAGTGTCTTAAAATGAATGGTTAGTGTGTAGATTTAAAAGCTATCTTTTTTCTTTATAGGCATTTATGGCTATAAATTTCCACCTAGCCA
>NW_027532208.1:8423504-8504331 GCF_008692635.1 Crocuta crocuta
GGCTAGAAATTTCCACCTAAGCATTGCTTTGGCTACATCACACAAAAAATTTTTTTAATTTTTATTTTATTTTATTATTTTTAATTAAGTTTTTATTTTAATTTCAGTATATTGAACATACAGTGTTATATTAGCTTCAGGTGTACAATATACTGATTCAACACTTCCATACATCACCCAGGACTAATCAGGACAAGTGTACTCCTTCATCCCCATCACCTACTAAACCCATCCCCTACCCAACTCTCCTCTGGTAACCATCAGTTTGTTCTCTATAATTAAGAGTCTGTTTCTTGGTTTCTTCCCCTCGCTCTCTCTTTTTTCCCTTTGCTTATTTATTTTGTTTCTTAAATTCCCCATATGAATGAAATCATATGGTATTTGTCTTTCTCTGATTTATTTCACTTATCATTATACTCTCTAGCTCCATCCAATGTTTTTGCAAATGGCAAGATTTCATTCTTTTTTTATGCCTGAAAATATTCCATTGTATATATGTATATGTGTGTGTATGTATATCTCTATCATACATATCATATATCTATTATCTACATACCTACCACTTGCTCTTTATTCATCAATCAATGGACACTTGGGCTGGTTTCAAACCTTGGCTATTGTAAACAATTCTGCTATAAACATTGGGGTGCATATATCTCTTTGAATTAGTGTTTTTGTATTCCTTTGGTAAATACCTTGTAGTGTGATTACTGAGAAGCGTGATTAACTTTTTGAAGAACCTCTGTACTGTTTTCCACAGTGGCTGCATCACTTTGCATTTCCACCAACAGTGTACAAGTGTTCCTTTTTCTCTACATTCTTGTCAACACTTGTTGATTCTGACAGGTGTGAGATAATATGTCATTGTAGTTTTCATTTGCATTTCCCTGATGATAAGTGATGTTGAGCATCTTTTCATGTGTCTGTTGGACATCTGGATGTTTTCTTTGGAGAAATGTCTGTTCATATATTATGTCCATTTTTTTTNCCCCTATTCTGTCCATTTTTAATTAGATTATTGGGGGAGTTGAGTTTTATAAGTCCTTTATATAAT
Source organism: Crocuta crocuta (assembly GCF_008692635.1). Taxonomy (NCBI): domain Eukaryota; kingdom Metazoa; phylum Chordata; class Mammalia; order Carnivora; family Hyaenidae; genus Crocuta; species Crocuta crocuta. The sequence goes on from NW_027532208.1 coordinate 8,424,559, forward strand.
TTGGGTACTAACCCTTTAGCAGATATGTCATTTGCAAATATCTTCTCTCATTCTGTAGCTTGGCTTTTAGTTTTATTGTCTTCTTTGCTGTACAGAGCTTTTTGTTTTTTAATTGCATTTTATTAAATATTATTTTTAATGTTTATTTATTTTTGAGAGAGAAAGAGAGAGAGCAGGGGAAGGGCAGAGAGAGGGAGACACATAATCTGAAGCACGCTTCAGGGTCTGAGCTGTCGGCATGGAGCTCCACGTGGGGCTCAGACTCATGGACCACAAGATCATGACCTGAGCCAAAGTCAGCAGCTTAACCGACTAAGCCACCACGTGCCCATGCAGAAGCTTTTTATTATGATGTAGTCCTACCAGATTATTTTTTGCTTTTATTTCCCTTGCTTCAGAAAACATATCTAGAAAAATGTTGCTATGGCTCATATCAGAGAAATTACTATCTGTGGTGTCTTCTTGTTTTATGGTTCAGGTCTCACATTTAAATCTTTAGTCCATTTTGAATTTGTTTTTGTGCGTGGTGTAAGAAAGTGGACCAGTATCATTCTTTTGCATATAGCTGTCCACTTTTTCCAACACCAGTTGTTGAAGAGACGATCCTTTTGCATTGTATATTCTTTCCTCCTTTGTCAGACTATGTGACCATATAATTGTGGGTTTGTTTCTGGGTTTCCTATTCTGTTCTGTTGATGTATGTGTCTATTTTTGTGCCAGTACCATATCATTTTGATTACTACAGCTTTGTAGAATAACATGGTCTGGAACTGTGATACCTCCAATTTTGTTTTTCTTTTTTAATATTGCTTAGGCTATTTGGGTCCAATATAAATTTTAGGATCATTGATTCTAGTTCTGTTCCATAAAAAGTGTTATTGGTATTTTGATAGGGATTGCATTAAATGTATAGATTGCTTTGGGTAGTATAGACATTTTAACAATACTTGTTCTTCCAATCCATGACCATTGAATGTCTTTCCATTTCTTTATGCCATCTTCAATTACTTTCATCAACATTTTATAGTTTCCAAAGTATAGGTTTTTTCCCCTCTTTTGTTAATTTTATTCCTAGGTATTTTATTATTTTGGTTAAATTGTAAATAGGATTGTTTTCTTAATTTCTATTTCTGCTGCTTCATTATTAGTATATAGAAACGCAACGGATTTTTGTACATTGATTTTGTATCCTGCGACTTTATGAATTTATTTATCAGTTCTTGTGGTTGTTTAGTGGACTCTTTCAGGTGTCTATATAGAGTATCAGGTTATCTGCAAATAGTGAAAGTTTTACTGCTTTCTTACTGATATTTATGCCTTTTATTTCTTTTTGTTGTCTTATTGCTGTAGCTACGACTTCCAGTACTATTTTGAATAGAAGTGGTGAGGGTGGATATCATTATCTTGTTCCTGACAAGTTATTAGAAATAACTCTCTTGGTTATTCCCCCATTGAGTATGATATTTATTGTGGGTTTTTAATATGTGACCTTTATTATGTTGAAGTATGTTTACTCTGTATCTACCTTGTTGAAAGATTTTATCATGTTGTTTTTAGACAGATTCTTTTTCTGCATCTATTGAAATGATCATGTGATTCTTATACTTTATCATATTGATGAGATGTATTACCTTGATTGATTTGTGTATTAAATCTCCTTTGCATGCCAGGAATAAATTCCACTTGATCATGGTGTATGATTTTTATAAATGTTCAATTTGGTCTGCTTGTATTTTATTGTGGATTGTTGTATGTTCATCAGAGAAATTGGCCTGTAGCTCTCTTTTTTAGTTGTGTTTTTAACTAGTTTTGGGTGTTACAAGTAATGCTGGCTTTATAGAATGAATTTGGTAGTTTTCCTTCCTCTTCTGTTTTTTTTTTTTTTGGGGGGGAGGATATTTTGAGAGGGTTAAGTGTTAACTCTTCTTTAAATCTTTGGTGGAATTTGCCTGTGAACCTATCTGGTCCTAGACTTTTGTCTGTTGAGTGCTTTTTGATTCAGTAATTCAACTTCCTTGCTAGTAATCAGTCTCTTCAAATTTTATTTCTTGGGTGTTGAGTTTAATAAGTTCTTTATAGATTTTGGACTCTAACCCTTTATCTGATATGTCGTTTACAAATATCTTCTCCCATTCCATCAGTTGGCTTACAGTTTTGCTGATTGTTTCCTTCGCTGTGCAGAAGTTTTTTAATTTGATGAGTTCCCAAAAGTTCATTTTTGCTTTTGTTTCCCTTGCCTCCATAAAGTTGAGTAAGAAGTTGCTGAGGTCAAGGTCAAAGAGGTTTTTGCCTGCTTTCTCTTCTAGGATTTTGATGGCTTCCTATCTCATGTTTAGGTCTTTCATCATTTTGAGTTTATTTTTTTTGTGTGTGTAAGGTGTAAGAAAGTGGTCCAGGTTCATTTTTCTGCATGTTGCTGTCCAGTTTTCCCAGCACCATTTGCTGAAGAGACTGTCTTTATTCCGTTGGATATTCTTTCCTGCTTTGTCAAAGATTAGTTGGCCGTATGTTTCTGGGTCTATCTCTGGATTCTCTATTCTGTTCCATTGATCTGAGTATCTGTTTTTGTGCTAGTACCATACTGTCCTGTTGATTACAGCTTTTTAATACAGCTTGAAGTCCGTGATTGTGATGCCTCCAGCTTCAGTTTTCCTTTTCAAGAATGCTTTGGCTATGGGGGTCTTTTCTGGTTCAATACAAATGATAGGATTGTTTGTTCTAGCTCTGTGAAGAATGCTGGTGTTATTTTGATAGAGATTGCATTGAATATGTAGATTCCTTGGGTAGTATTGACATTTTAACATATTTGTTCTCCCATTCCAGGAATACGGAATATTTTTCCAATTTTTTGTGTCTTCAATTCCTTTCATAAGCTTTCTATAGCTAAATGGTACTAAGGAATCTACTCCTGAAATCATATGCTAAGTAATCTGGATGTAAATTTAAAAAATAAATTAAATTAAAAATAAATAAATAAACTAAAAACAAAAACAAGAATACACTAATACAAAGAAAATTTTTCTATTTCTTCCTACTTCAATTTTTTTTTTGTAGGTTCTATGTTTCTAGAAATTTATCCATTTCTTCTAGGTTGTCCAATTTTTTACCATTTCATTTTCATAACGTTCTTTTACAATTGTTTGTATTTCTGTGGTGTTAGTTATTATTTCTCTTCTCTCATTTGTAATTTTATTTGGGTTCTCTCTCTCTTTCTCTCTCTGATGAGTCTTGCTAAAGGTTTATTACTTTTGTTTGTTTGTTTTTTTTTTCAAAAAACCATCTCCTAGTTTCATTGATATGTTCTTTTCTCTTTTTCTTTTTTTAAGTTTTTATATCATTTATTTCTATTCTAATCTTTATTATTTCCTTTCTTCTGCTGGGTTTTTTTTTTTCCTTTTCCTAGCCCCTTTAGGTGCAAAGTTAAGTTGTTTAAGATTTAAGATTTTTCTTGCTTCTTGAAGCAGGCCTGATATCAGTATAAACTTCTCTCTTAAAACTGCTTTAGTCATCTCCCAAAGATTTTGGATCGTTGTGTTCTTATTTTCATTTTTCTTTATATATTTTTAAATTTTCTCTTTGATTTCCTGATTGACTCATTTATCTTTTAGTGGCATATTACTTAACTTCCATGTATTTGTGGTTTTTCTAGATTTTTTTCTTGTGGTTGATTTCTAGTTTCACAGTGTTGTGGTCAAAAAAGATGTACGATATGACTTTGCTCTTTTTGATATGTTGAGGTTTTTGTTGTGGCTTAATATGTGATCTCTTCTGGAGAATGTTCTGTGTACCCTTGAAAAGATTGTGTATTCTTCTGTTTTAGGATGGAGTGTTCTGAATGTATCTGTTAAACCTGTCTATTCTAGTGTGTCATTGTTTCCTTGTTGATTTTATATTTAGATGATTTGTTCATTAATGTAAGTGTTAAAGGCAACTGGTATAATTGTAGAATTATCAGTTAGTTCCTTTATATTTGTTATTAACTGTTTGACATATTTATGTGCTTCTTGTTGGGTGCATAAATATTTCCAATTGTGATATCTTCTTGTTGAATTGTCCCCTTTATGATTGTATAGTGTCTTTCTTTGTCTCTTGTTACTGTCTTTGTTTTAAAGTCTTTTTTGTCTGATACAAATATGCTACTGTGGCTTTCTTTTGACATTCATTTGCATGATAGATGTTTCTTTATCCCCTCACTTCCAATCTGCTGGTGTCTTTAGGTCTAAAATGAGTCTCTTGTAGGCACCATATAGATGGACTTTGTTTTTTAATCCATTCTGATACCCTATGTCTTTTGCATGGAGCCTTTAGTTCATTTACATTCAGAGTGATTATTGAAGGATATGAATTAGTGCCATTGTGTTACCCATACATTTGGTATTGCTGATGATGTTCTCTGGTCCTTTATAGTCTTTGTTACATTGGTCTTATTTTTTTTTTCTCCACTCTAAGATTCCCCCTGAAAATTTCTTATAGGTCTCATGTAGTGGTTACATCCATTAGCATGATAGATGGTTCTCCATTCTCTCACTTTCAATTTGCAGGTGTCTTTAGGTCTAAAATGAGTCTCTTGTAGGCAGCATATAGGTGGATCTTATTTTTTTTAATCCATTTTGATACCTATGTCTTTTGATTGGAGCATTTAGTCCATTTACATTTAGAGTGATTATCAAAAAACATGAATTTAGTGCCATTGTGCTGCATGTAGAATTGATGTTTCCAGGTGATGTTCTCTGGTCCTTTCTAGTCTTTTGCTTTTGGTCTCTTTTATTTTGTTTTGTATTTTTCTCCACTCAAAGAGTCACCCTTAAAATTTCTTACAGGGTTGATTTAGTGGTCATGAACTCCTTTAGTTTTTGTTTGTCTGGGAAACTCTTTATCTCTTCTATTCAAATGACAGCCTTGCTGGATAAGTAATTCTTGGCTGCATATTTTTTTTCCCATTCAGCACATTGGATATATTTTGCCACTCCTTTTTGGCTTGCCAAGTTTCTATGGACAGATCTTTTAATATGCTGTTGAATTCCATTTCCTAGTACTTTGTTTACTTTTTTTTTTTGCGTCAATATTCATCAGGAATTTTGGCGCGCGCACACACACACACACACACACACACACACACACATATCATATCTTCTTTGTCCATGGATTTATGGATAAATACTTAAGACTGTTTCCATGTCTTGGCTATGGTAAATAATGCTGCAAAAACATAAAGGTGCACATTCCTTTTCAAATTAGTGTTTTCATTTATTTAGGGTAAATACCAATAGGGGAATTACTGGATACTATGGTATTTTCATTTTTAATTTTTGGGGGAATCTCCATACTGTTTTCCATAGTGGCTGGACCAATTTACATTCCCACAAACAGTTCATCAGATTTCCTTTTCTCCACATTCTTATCAACACTTCTCATTTCTTTTTTTTTATTCTAATGATTTTGACAAGCATAAAATATCTCATTGAGGTCTTGATACGCATTTCTCTGATGATTAGTAATTTTGATCATCTTTTTATTTATCTTTGAAAAACCATTTTTCTTTGGTTTGTATATAATATTTGTTATTTCTGTAACATTGGTTGTAATGTCTCTCCTTTTACTTCAGATTCTATTAGAGTATTCTTTTTTCTTTATTAATTTAGCTAAGGACTGATCATTTTTGTTAATATTTTCAAGAAAGAATTATGATTTTTTTCTATTATTATTCTTTTATTTATATCATATACCCTTGTCTAGTATTTATTATTTCCTTCATTGTGCTATGTTTGGGTTTTATTTGTCCTCTTTCTACTTCCTTGAGCTGTAAAATGAGATTGTAGATTTGAGGTATTTCTTTTTTTTTTTTAATAGTTTATTGTCAAATTAGTTTCCACATAACACTCAGTGCTCATCCCCACAAGTGTCCTCCTCCATGCCCATCTCCCCCTCCCCCCACATCCATCAGTCCTCAGTTTTTGTCAGCATTCAAGAGTCTCTCATGGTTTGCTTCTCTCCCTTTCCCCCACCATTTCTGCCCTTCTTCTCCCCCTTGTTCCTCCGTCAAGTTCCTCCTAATCCTCCTATACGTGCAAACATATGATATTTGTCCTTCTCTGCCTGACTTATTTCGCTCAGCATAACACCTTGAGGTATTTCTTAATTTTAAATATATTTACAGCCATAAAGTCTTCTTTTAACAGTACTTTGGCTGTATTCCATATTTGTGTTTTCTTTTGATTGTTTGAAGGCAGTTCTAATTTCTTTTTACATCCATCCATTGATTGAATGTGTAACTTAATTTGTACATAATCATGGGTTTTCTTTTTTGTTTTTTTCTGCTATTGATTTCTAGTTTTATTTACTTTGTTCAACTTTTTTCTTGGTGTTTGGACAGAAATGATAACCTGCAAACTCTTTACATGCCAAAAGGAAACCAGAGGTCTGCTCTACTTTTCTTTTTCTTTTTTTTTTTTAATTTTTTAAACATTTGTTTATTTTTTGAGAGACAGTGTGAGCAGGGGAGAACAGAGAGAGAAAGAGAGATACAGAATCCAAACCAGGTTTCAGGCTCTGAGCTGTCAGCCCAGTGCCTGACAGGGAGGGGGTGGGGGGGAGTGTCATTAACCAGGGAATCATGACCTGAGCCGAAGTGGAGGCTTGACCAACTGAGCCACCCAGGTGCCCCTGCTCTACTTTTCTTGAGTGCCCTTAGGTTTTTCTTTCTCTACTGCAGCTGCAAACTAAATGAGCTCATTTAGGAAGAGATTAGATGTCCTTTGATTTATGTCTTACTTCTCTCTCCAAGAAAAATTTCTGAAACAGAGATATGGAATTGGATGCGGGGACATTAGCATTTTATTTCCTTAGTGTGAGCCTACTCTCAGTGGGGAGTTCTCAGTGGGGAGGGGCAGCAGCCTGAGGTCATTTTGCTCACCTCACTAGTTTTGGAGCTATCTCCTTACACCCAAGGTGAGGATGGTGAGTCTTGTCCAAGACTTGTCTAACCAAGATAGAGCTTTTATTACATAAATAGAGCTTGAATGGTAGAAGGGAGGCTTATCTTGCAAATGCAACTCCCAGAGACTTAGTCTCAGAAACAGGTAGATGGGGACTGAATCAGAAATGCTATACTATATTTCTGCCATTTTGGCAATAGGGCAATACTGAATGACTAAGTTTTGTATAAATTATTCATGATAATAAATATCTAATGTATCAAGCCATATTTTGAAAATTAAACTTAATAGTTAGACTGACACTTCAATTCTACCTTCTCTACTTAAAAGCTGTAGGATCCTATGTACAAAAAATGAGTCAAGAAATTCACTCTATAAAAGGGTGTAAAGTATGACATCAAAAATATATAACATGTGGGAGGGGGAATAGAAATTGGTGCTTTTAGGATGGATTCAAACTTAAGTGGTCATCAACTTAATATAAACTATTATATACTGGGATACCTGGGTGGCTCAGTTGGTTGAGTGTCCAACTTTGGATCAGGCCATGATCTCACCATTCATGAGTTCAAGTCCCATGTCGGGCTCTGCTGACAGCTCAGAGCCTGGAGCCTGCTTCTGATTCTGTGTCTCCTTCTCTCTCTGCCCCTCCCCTGCTCACACTCTGTCTCTCTCTCAGAAAACATTTTTAAAAATTTGTATTAAATAAATAAATAAACTACTATATACTTAAGATGTTATATATATAAACCTAATGCTAAACAAAAATCACAAACTATATTAGATAAAAACCAAAAAGAAATCCAAGAATAATACTAAAAGAAACCATCAAACCGAAAGGGAAGAAAGCAAGAGAAGAGGGAAGGAACAGAGAGTAACCATAAAAACAACTGTAAAATAAGTAACAACTGTTTATTAAACACCTATTTATCAATAATCACTTTAATGGTAAGTGGATTAAATACTCCAATTCAAAGACATAAGATGACTGGAGGGGGCAAGATGGCGGAGAAGTAAGGAGCTCCGTACTTGCACTCGCGCCCATACATCACACAGNCAAAGACATAAGATGACTGAATGGATAAAAAGGCAAGACCCCTCTATATATTGATTACAAAAGACTTTAGACCTAAAGACACACACAGATTAAGAGTGGAGGTATGAAAAAACATTTACCCTGTAAATGGAAGCAAAAATAAAAGTGTAATTTAAGAAACAAAATGGGGAAACAGTATAGAGTTTCCTCAGAAAGTTAAAAATAGAACTACCCTAAGATCCAGCAATCACACTACTAGGTTTGTACCCCCCAAATGCAGAAACACCAATTCAAAAGGATACATACACCTCTATGTTTATTGCAGCATTATTTACCATAGCCAAAATATGGAAGCAACGCAAGTATCCATCAATAGATGAATGTATAAAGAAGATATGGTACATATATAAAATGAAATATTATTCAGCCATAAAAAGAATGAAATGTTGCTATATGTAATGACATGGATGAAACTAGAGAGTATAATGTTAAGGAAAATAAGTCAGAGAAAGACAAATGCCATAAAATTTCACTCATATGTAGAATTTAAGAAATAAGACAAATGAGCAAAGGAAAAGAGAGAGAGAAAGGAGCTAAGAAACAGACTCTTAACTATTTATAACAAACTGATGGGGGGGTGCCTGGGTGGCTTAGTCGGTTAGGCGTCCGACTTTCGCTTAGGTCATGATCTGGTGGTTCTTGGGCTCGAGCCCCACGTCGGGCTGTGTGCTGACTGCCAGCTCAGAGCCTGGAGCCTGTTTCAGAGTNACCTGATAGTTACCAGATGGGAATGGGCAGGGGGAAAAGGTAAAATAGTTGATGGGGTTAAGAAGTGCACTTGTGATGATCACCAAGTGTTGAATGGAGGTGTTAAATCATTATATTCTAGGGGTGCCTGGGTGGCTCAGTCGGTTGAGCCTGCAACTTCAGCTCAGGTCATGATCTCATGGTTTGTGGGTTTGAGCCCCGCGTAGGGATCTGTGCTGACAGCTAGCTCAGAGCCTAGAGCCTGCTTCGGATTCTGTGTCTCCCTTTCTCTCTGACCTTCCCCTGCTCACGCTCTCTCTCTCTCTCAGAAATAAGTAAAATATTTTTAAAAATTAAAAAAATAAATCATTATATTGTACACCTGAAACTAATATTACACTCTATGTTAACTAATGGGATTTAAATTAAAAAATTTTTAAATAGTAAAACTATTTTAAAAATCCATAGGATCTTATACAATTTCTATCTTCTCTGAGGTTTTTAATGTATCTACACGATGGGATCATGATATGACTGTTGAGGCTTCTTGTGAGGTACAAATGTCATAATATTTGTGAAGCGCCTGATACACAGGGTCTAGATATAACAAATAATGGATAAATACTAATTATGTTTCTTCCATTTCTCTTTTGTTATTTTTCATACACCATTTATTTTAAGATTTCACAAACTAAATAGACTTCTGAATTGAAAACCTGAGTACTACAAAATTTATATTCTTCTGTGTTGAATTTTCTTCAGAGTTTGTCTTAAAGATTTTGGCCCTTCCTAATTGTACCTCTAGGAATTCATAAGGAATACCTTTTCATCAAAATCAATTAATAAACTAAACGCTGTTAGGTATTAAGTATTTAACATAATGCTTAATAATTTTTATCTTAGACAATTTTTGTATATCAGCCTTTCTATCCAAACAATCTATGTAACTTCTGACAGATCATGAATTTATCTTGTATATTTATGCTGTCTTTGCATCTTATTCAAAACCTTATTTTTACCTGTGATTATTCTTCCTACTTAGCTTATTATCTTCCCAAATCTCCTTTGGTTGCATATTAATTTTCAGAATCCCTCTGATTTTCACCTCCCAGAAAGACCCTTTAATTATGTTTAGAATTCACTGACACATGTATAGTACTATTTATTAACATACTCTAATTGTATATCCATTAACTAATTATTATAGTTTTTTTCTTAATACTTTTCCATTTAATTTGTATATTCGTTTAATCAACTGAGCCATCCAGGCATCCTTAACTTGTTTATTAGAATTAAAACTGGTTTACGCATAGGGTGCCTAGGTGGCTCAGTTGGTTAAGTGTCCAACTTAGGCTCAGGTCATGATCTTGCAGTTCATGAGTTGGAGCCCCACCTCGAGCTTTCTGCTCTCAGTAAGGAGTCAACTTCAGATCCTCTGTCTCCCTCTCTCTGCCCTTCCCCTGTTCTCTTTCTATTAAAAATAAATAAACATTTAAAAAGTGGTTTACATATTATTTCCTCCATTTTTTTTGTGTTTTGGGGTAAAGATAATGTGAAAAAAATTGTGTCTAATGAAAATATTTTTTTATTTGACTCTTGAATGCTGAGAACAAACTGAGGACTGATGGGTGTGGGGGGAGGAGGGAGATGGGCATGGAGGAGGGCACTTGTGGGGATGAGCACTGGGTGTTATATGGAAACCAACTTGACAATAAACTATTTGTAAAATTTATTTATTTATTTATTTATTTATTTATTTATTTATTTATTTATTCATTCATTCATTCGTATTCCCCAACAGCAGAATCCCTTGCTTTGGGTTCTACTCAGTAGATAGTTTTCAGTTGCGTGCACAACCTGACAATGATGCACGAACTCTCATAAATGTGGGGTATAAATTGCACAAATTTACTGCCAAGTCATAAAATCTGAGGCAGGGTAGATAAACTTGTTTGAATAAACTTATAATAATATTCTTCTCTCTTTTTTGATTTCCATAACAGAAATAGGTAACATAGTAGGCCTGATTCGTATAAGGGAACATAATGAAAGTTGTTCTTACTTTCTAGGGACAATTACCTTTTGCTGTAGTAGGGAGTATGGATGAAGTGAAAGTTGGAAAAAGAATGGTCAGAGGCCGTCAGTACCCTTGGGGAGTTTTACAAGGTAAATGTGATTAAGAGTGAGCAGGCTTGCTCTGGAAAGACTGTGTGTGTGTGTGTGTATTTTCATCTTCCTAAAATATTTTAACTTGAGTCCATAGTGGTAATTGTTACTAAATAGTAAATTGAGAGTTACTAATTAGGAGCACAAATTCTTTTTCATTTAAACGAAGTCTCATGTTGACTATAATTCATTCTCACAAGAGTTTACTAGGTGGTTCTTTTGACAAAAATTCACAGAGGTTTGGTAGAACCTCCTCATTTACCCCAAACTGACATATGCATAGTATGTCTCTCTGCATAAACTATTACATTCAGAATGTTGGACAGTGCTTTGAACAAAAGAACTTTGAACAACATTAAAGCATAAATACCAGTGTTTAAAACCTGTTACATGAGTTAATGACTACTTAATTTGTAAAGTGGCTGCTAGAAAAATAGCATGGTAAGCTATTTTTAAAATAAAGAAATGTAACTTACCTTTGGAAAATTTGTACCTCGGTACTTATATTAGTCATCTAACATCATGATGAGTTGAAATATTATAATAAGCAGTCATTTATTCTCTGGTTTATATGGTTGTAATACAGATTATTGGAGATTGGATTATTTCCACTTGTACCAGTTTCAAAAATGTTGTTTTATTAATTGATATATTAAAAATTAGACTTACGAAACATACTTAAGAACTATATTTTAGGGGCTCCTGGGTGGCTCAGCCAGTTAAGCATCCGACTTCGGTTCAGGTCATGATCTCATGGTTTGTGGGTTTGAGCCCCATGTCAGGCTCTGTGCTGACAGCTAGCTCAGAGCCTGGAGCCTGCTTCAGATTCTGTATCTCCCTCTCTCTCTGACCCTCCCCTGCTCATGCTGTCTCTCTCTCAGAAATAAATAAAATTTTTTTTTAATTTTTAAAAGAACAATATATTTTAATGGATATTAAATTTTGTTACAGTATCATGCACAATAAAATATATATTGTCCTCAGTAGTATGGATATGACAAACACAGGAATAAACCATGTAAACTTATTGATTGATATTGAATATTGACTAATTTGGTCTCATAAACATGGGGTATAAATAGAATTAGAGAACTAAAGCATGCATAGTTTTTAATGCCTTCATATCAGCAGGATTTGCATTAATAAAATTACTTACTTTAGTGAATTCTTTGTTAGTACTTAGTGAAATACCTTGGGTGGCAGTTTGTAAAATACTAACAATTATTAATGAAAAACTATGCCGTACACTAATATAACATAATTTAGCTGTTTCTTATTTATTCTTTGGCTAATAAACTTAAAGCAACTTTCCTGGTCAAAAATAAACTCTGCCTATAATAGTTATGTACCATATAATCATAGTTACAAATAATTATAGCTATTTAACAGAACAATCTCTTAATTGTTATTTTAAATGTTTTCCATGTGCATATCCACTCAAGAATAATTATTGGGTGCCAAGGATTGATAATAAGTGTTGCTAGTTTCTTATTTTTCTATTTCTACCTAGTGGAAAATGAAAATCATTGTGACTTTGTCAAGCTCCGGGATATGCTTCTTTGTATAAATATGGAAGACCTGAAAGAACAAACTCACATTCAGCACTATGAACATTATAGGTGCTGCAAACTGGAGAAAATGGGCTTCACTGATGTGGGCCCAGACAATAAGCCGCTTAGGTGAGTGGAGGAGATCATGCCAGAACAAGCTAATGGGTGATTTAGAAATCCCCTACAACCATGAGATGCAATCATTTGGGAATGAGAATAACTACTTTTCACATTCTGGGTCATACTGAATTTTTTAAAGTCTTATTTTTAATTTTAATTTTTTAAAATACAATATATTTCTAAATTGGCTAACATACAGTGTATAAAGTGTGCTCTTGGTTTTTGGGGTAGATTCCCATGGCTCATGGGAATGAGTTCCTTGGTCTCTGCAGCAATAGATTCTCTGCTGGTTTATTTTTTTTTCTGGTTTATTTTATTTTTATTTTCTCTGCTGGGTTTTTTTTTTTCAAGCCCAGCAATTAATATTATGACTGTTATTCTAAAGTCTTACTCAGTTATATTGTTTATGTCTGTTTTGATCAATTCTTTAGCTGGGATTTCTTCCTGGAATTTCTTTTGAGGAGAATTCTTCCATTTAATTATTTAATTATTTTGGCTAGTTTTCTGTCCCTTATGTGTTTTAAAAGGTTATTATGTGCCTTGCATCTGTGATCACGACTATGTTATACACAGTCCAGGGCCTTTTTATTCAGTAGGTGTCTTTTGAAGTGTGTTATTTGCTCTCTGTTGTTGTGACTTTGGTTACTTAATCTCTCTACTCATAGTGATGTTTTGAACCCTCCACCAGGTTTGCTTTAATTTGTTCCTCGAAGTAACCCTGGAAAGGAAAACAATCTAACAAAACAAACAAAATACAAAAACAAACACAAACAAACAAAACAAAAACAAGTAATGCCAGCTATAAGTAAACAACAGGATGGAGGCAGTGCTGATGGAAAAAGACTTTTCCCATACTAAGAGAGAAATGACAGGGGCGAGGAAGAAGAAAAGAAAATAAAGTTGATCAGACAGCGAAACTATACAGCTTAATCCAGAGACAGAGAAAGGAAAACAAAGGAGGTGTAGAATATGTATAAAAAGAATAGATTAAATATGTCTGCTTAAACAAACCAACAACCAGAATTACCAGACTAGAGGAGGGAAGAGATAAGAAGGAGTAAAGGAAGGAAGAATATGTCTATATAATAAGAATTATCTGAGAATTAAATCATGCAATGCAACAACGCTGGTCTGGAGGAGGGGCTGTCTGGTTCTTCAGTGTCAATCCCGCTCCTATAGATATGCAGTTATCAGGCTTGAAGGGGCATGGTTTGGTGTAGGCAGGTCCTGCCTCCTCTGGGGGCCCACTGTCTGCTCCCTGAAGCCCCACTTGTTGGTAATGGGGAGAAAAATGGCACCTCAGTCTCTCCTCCATGGACCAGGTATCCCAAACCACTCTGTTCAGGACGTCCTCACTGTGCCGTGAGCACGAACAAGGTGACTTGTCCCACTCCACCAACTTCTGTGCCTCCCTGGCGCTCAGCTGGGACTTAAGCTCTGATATCTTAAGGGTTCCCACTCTGTACTCTCCTCTTTTGGGAAGTGCTACTCTGCACTGCCTAATATATGGTCTCTGGCTGGCGGGTGCAGGTGGTCTTTGTCCTTTGAATCATTATATACCTTCTTCCCACAGCACTCCGGGAAGGGGATTGTTTTCTCTCACTGTGGACTGTGCCCCTGAACTAGTTACTGAACCGAGACTGACTCCCCAGGTGCGAGAACAAGGCAGCCCACCCCAGTCCGGAGAAAGCCCCACAGTTAGAGATTGCATCTTTCTCCATCCTGGTCTGTGGTTATTTTCTTGTCCAGATACAGTCCTATGCTTCCCCAGCCTCTCTTTCTCTTTCCTTTGTCTCTCAGCAGAAGAGGACCCCTCCCCTCCATTCCTCTGCTGCCTGTTTTGTCTCTCCAAGTTTGCAGTCACACACCTATGGCCTACCAGGTTGTCCCGATGGGTCCCTGGAGGCATCTCTGTCACTTTGTTGCCCAAAGTGAACTCTTGGAGTTTAAAGTCCTTTGGACTCAACACTGAGGTGTTTGAGAGATGAGAGAACTTCGGATACCCCTACTTCTCCACCATGTTGTATCCAAATGGGTCGTCCTGAATTTTATGTCTTTTAATCATCTTTAGATTTGGAGAGAGTTATTAGGAGCAACATAATTTAAGGGCTCATTTATATGCTCAAATATGAGTATCCAATATGAATATATGCTGAAATGTGTATCCAAAAGAAAAACATTATATTGTTTTTATTTTTGTATTTTATATGAAATAGATGTTCATGAAGGAGATTTTCAAATATTGGCAAAGTCTTTATTGATAAAGGCTGGCAAAGGATATTGAGAAGGATGACATTGAATGTTGGATGAAGGAAAGAGGAAAAGCAACTGTGTGTAATTTTGTAGAATTCAAGTGAAAATAGTTTGAGAGTAGGTGTGTTTAGTGATATATAAGTGGAATATGACTTGTGCTGCAAATGATGACAGTGTGGTATGATCCAGCTATATTGATTTTTTCAGGTACTTTGAAGACAACCAAAATTTAACTGGCTATCTTAACGGAATTAAATTTGAAAGATGCCTGACTTAGTTTTTAATTTTTATTTTGGGAGAAGAAACAGACTTTTTAAAAATGATGTGAAAACCAGATTTTTCCACTCTTAAAATAATTTTTAAAAATTAAATATAGTTGATACACAATGTTACATTAGTTTCAGGTGTACATATAATGACTTGACAACTTTTACATTATGCTACACTCACTACATGTGTAGTTACAGTCTGTCATCATGCAACACTGTTGTAATATCATTTGCTATATTTCCTGTGCTGTGTTTTTCATCCACCTGACTTATTTATTTCATAACCAGAAGCCTGTACCTCCCAGTCCCTTTCACCCATTTTTCTCATCTCCCATTCCCCTAGCCTTTTGCAAGCACCAGTTTATTCTCCATATTTATTCTTCTGTTTCTTCTTTTCTTGTTTGCTTATTTGTTTGTTCATTTGCTTTGTTTTTTAGATTCCACATATAAGTGAAATCATATGGTATTTTTCTTTCTATGTCTGACATTTCACTTAGCTTAGTACCCTCTAGGTCCATCTGCGTTGTCACAAATATCAAGATCGTATTCTTTTTTAAGGCTCAGTAATATTCTTTACACACACACACACATCTCATTTATCCATTCATCCCCTGATGGAAATTTAGGTTGCCTCCATATCTTGGCTATGGTAAATAATGCTGAAATAAACATTTCATATATATTTGAATTAATGTTTTCATTTTGGGGAGTAAATAACCAGTAGTGGAAACTGGAACCTATGGTATTTCTGTTTTTAATTTTTTAAGGAACCTCCATACTTTTTTCCACAGTGGTTGTACCAATTTACATTCCAATCAACAGTGTGTAAGGGTTCCCTTTTTGTCACATCTTTACCAGCATTTGACAGGTGTAAGATGATATCTCATTGTGGTTTGATTTGCATTTCCTTGATGTTAGTAATGTTGAGCACTTTTTTATGTGTCTGTTGGCCATCTGTATATTTTCATTGAAAAATGTCTATTCATGTCCTCTGCCCATTTTTTTAAGTCAGTTTATTTTTTTCTTTTTGGTGTTGAGTTGTGGAAGTTCCTTATATATTTTTGTTACTAACCTCATATCAGATATATTATTTGCAAATATTTTATCTCATTCAGTAGGCTGTCTTTTCATTTTGTTAATGGTATCCCCCACTGTACAAGAGACTTTTATTTTGGTGTAGTCACAATAGTTTATATTTGCCTTTGTTCTCTTTGCCTGAGGAGACATAGCTAGAAAAATGTTGGCTAATGCCCAAGAGATTATTGCTTATGTTTTCTTCTAGGAGTTTTATGGTTTCAGGTTTCACATTTAGGTATTTAGTTAATTTTGAGTTTCTTTTTGTGTATGGTATAAGAAAGTGGTCCATTTTCATTCTTTTGCACATAGCTGTTCAGTTTTCCAGTATTGTTTATTGAAGAGACTTTTCCCCATTGTATATTCTTGCCTCCTATGTCATAGATTAATTGATCAATATAAACTTGGGTTTGATTTTGGGATCTTAACTATGTTCCATTTATCTATGTATTTATTTTTGTGTCAGTACCATACTGTTTTGATTATTATAGCTATGATGATGATGATGATGATGATGATGATGATGATGATGCCTGGCTTTATTTTAAATAAGAATTTTATAAAGTAGAGGTGTCCTCAAATTTTATTATCAAAAGATGTGAAGAGGTGTGATATAACTAAAAGTGTTGGTGATAAGAAATCACTAGTATAAGAGTTTCAAAATTCTAGTACTTTTGAGGTATACTGTTCATATATTCTTCAATATTGCACCCCACTTTTTTACATCTCCTGATATAAACATTTTTACAGTATATATTTTACAGTATAAGTATATAGTATATATACTATGCAGTATGTTTTTACAGGTTTATTTATATTAACATTTTAATATGAAAGTAATAAAATATTTTTTTGTAGTTTTCAAGAGATCTATGAAGATAAAAGACAGAAGTTTTATGATCAATGTCAGAGGGAAGAAGAAGAATTGAAACAAAAGTTTATGCAGCTAGTAAAGGATAAAGAAACAACATTTAAAGAATCTGAAAAAGAGGCAAGTATGCTGGTCTAATCTAATTTGTGTCATTTTAATGTGTATTATTAATTTGGAGTTTTAATGTCAAAGGTTATTTGATGACCTTGGAGGATACTTGCTATTTTTGAAGTAGCTATTTATAATATAGGTTTTGAATACACCTATAAAATTTATAGTCAACAATTTTATTTTTTTAGAATATATAGAGAATTTTTATTTTTAGAAAAAATGACAATAATTTTGTAAAACCCATTTACCTTTATTTTATAATTTGAATTTTCATGAATAAATTTAATTTATTAAAAATTCAAGCTATTAACTTGTGTGAAGAGTTATTACTTTCTAACACTACTGCTGCATTAGGAAAATTTTTTCACTTGTAAATAAGCGGTAAATGTTGACCAACACACACCTTAATTAATTAGAGAACAGTTAGTTGGTGAATTATTTGGATTTTTTTTTCATTTCATTCCTTTATGTTTCCAAATAAATGGAAAAAAGACTACTTATATATTTTTGATTGTGCCAATACATACTGACAAAAAATATTTTGGAATCATAAATACCTTTCTTTCAAGTGATTGGAGTTTTAACTTAATATTTTAGTTTTAAGCAGAAATAGGTACCTTAAACATGAACTTCTTTCTCAATAGAAACAAGATAGTGACTATATATTCTATAACAGATGTCTCAATCTCAGTCATGGACAATTGAATTATAAATAATAAAACTTTTAGCTTTAGTATAAAGGTAAAGTTTTGGAATTATTCTAGGGTATCTTATGGAATCCAAGAACAGGAAGCATAACTGGATCCTCATGATAACTTAAACCCAAAGTAGGAGGTGATCAGAAACTGAATCAACCATTTACATTCTCTATTTCTCCTGTACCTTATTCCCCTTAGTTATGGCACTTAAGTGTGCCATGTACATATATATATATGCATATATATATATACACCCCATCTTCTTTATTTATTCATCAATGAATGGACACATGGACTGGATCCATATCTTGGCTATACTAAATAATGCTGTTGTACACATAGGAGCGTATGTATCCCTTTGAATTAGTGTTCTTGTATTCTTTAGGTAAAAATCAGTAGTGCAATTGCTGGATCACAGGGTAGTTCTATTTTTAACTTTTTGAGGAACCTCCATATTGTTCTCCAGAGTGGCTGCACCTTTGCACAGCCAACTATTTCTATTTCTCCACATCCTTACTAACACCTGTTGTTTCTCGTGTTACTGATTTTAGCCATTCTAAGAGGTATGAGATGATATCTCATTGTAGTTTTTATTTGCATTTCCCTATTGGTAAATGATGATGAACATCTTTTCATGTGTCTATTGGCCATCTGCATGCTTTCTTCGGAGAATTGTCTGTTCATGTCTTCTGCCCATTTTAAAATTGGATTATTTGGGGTTTTTTTGGGGGGGGGTTGACTTTTATAAGCCCTTTATATAATTTGGATACTAACCCTTTAGCAGATTTGTCTTTTGCAAATGTCTTCTCTCATTCCTTAAGCTGCCTTTGAGTTTTGTTGATTGTTTCATTCACTGTGCAGAAACTTTTTATCTTGATGAAGTCCCAAGAGTTTATTCTTGCTTTTGTTTCCTATGGTTCAAGAGACACATCTAGAAAAACGTTACTATGGCTGATGTCAAAGAGGTTATGCTTATGTTCTTTTCTCAGATTTTTATGGTTTTTGGTCTCAAATTTAGGTCTTTAATCCATTTCAAATTTGTTTTTGTGTTTGGTGTAAGAAAGTAGTTCACTTTCATTCTTTTGCATGTTGCTGTCCTGTTTTCCCAACACCGTTTGTTGAAAAGACTATCTTTTTCCACTGGATATTCTTTCCTGCTTTGTTAAACATTAATTTACCATATAGTTGTGGGTTTATTTCTGGATTTTCCATTCTGTTCTACTGATCTATGTGTCTATTCTGTGCCAGTAACATACTGTTTTGATCACTGCAGCTTTGTAATATAATTTGAAGTCTGGAATTGTGGTATCTCCAGCTTTGCTTTTCTTCTTCAAGATTGCTCTGGTTGTTTTGTGTCTTTTATGGTTCCATACAAATTTTAGGATTGTTTGTTCTATCTGTGAAAAAATGCTCTTGGTATTTTAATAGGGATTGCATTACATGTGTAGATTGCCTTGGGTAGTATAAACATTTTAACAACATTTGTTCTTCCAATCCATTTCTTGATGTTATCTTTGAGTTCTTTCATCAGCATTGCAGTTTTCAGAATACAATTATTTTACTTCTTTGTTTAGGTTTATTCCTAGATATCTTTTTTTTGGGGGGGGTGCAATTATAAATGGGATTGTTTTTATTAATTTCTCTTTCTGCTGCTATATTATTGGTGTATAGAAATCCAATAGATTTTTGTATGCAACTTTATTGAATTCATTTATTCATTTTAGCAGGGTTTTTTGGGTGCAGTCTTTTGGATTTTCTAGAGTATCATGCAATCTGCATTTAGTGAAAATTTGACTTCTTCTTTGATGATATGAATGCTTTTTATTTCTTTTATAGTTTATTGTCAAGTTGGCTTCCATATAACACCCAGTGCTCATCCAACAAGTGACCTCCTCCATGCCCATCACCCCCCTTCCCTTCTCCCCAACCCCCCTCAACCCTCAGTTTGTTCTCAGTATTTAATAATCTCTTATGGTTTGCCTCCCTTCCTCTCCTTAACTATTTTCCCCTTCTTCTCCCCCATGGTCCTCTGTTACGTTTCTCCTATTCCACTTATGAGTGAAAACATATGGTATCTGTTCTTCTCTGCCTGACTTATTTCACTTAGCATAACACCCTCGAGTTCCATCCACATTGCTACAAATGGCCAGATTTCATTCTTTCTCATTGCCATGGCATATTCCATTGTATAGATAAACCACATCTTCTTGATCCATTTGTCAGTTGATGGACATTTAGGCTGTTTCCATGATTTGGCTATGAAAGTGCTGCTATGAACATTGGGGTACATGTGCCCCTGTGCATCAGCACTTCTGTATCCCTTGGATAAATTCCTAGCAGTAATATTGCTGGGTCATAGGGGAGTTCTATTGTTAATTTTTTGAGGAACCTCCACACTGTTTTCCAGAGGGGGCTGCACCAGTTTACATTCCCACCAACAGGGTAGGAGGGTGCCTGTTTCTCCACATCCTCACCAGCATCTAGAGTCTCCTGATTTGTTCATTTTAGCCACTCTGACCAGCGTGAGGTGGTATCTCAGTGTGGTTTTGATTTGTACTTCCCTGATGATGAGTGACATGGGAATGCTTTTTATTTCTTTTTGGTGTCTGATTGCTGTAGCTAGCACTTGCAGTACTATGGTGAATATAAGTGGTGAGAGTGTACATCCTTGTCTTGTTCCTGATCTTAGGGAAAAGCTCTCAGTTTTTCCCCTTTATGGATAATGTTAGCTGTGCATTTTTCTTATATGGCCATTATTATGTTGAAGCATATTCTCTCTATCCCTACTTTGTTGAGGGTTTTCATCAAGAACGAATGCATACTTTGTCAAATTCTTTTTCTGCATCTATTGGGAGGATCATATGGTTCTTATCTTTTATTGATCTAATGTGTCACATTGATTGAGTTGCAAATATTGAACCACCCTTACGTGGTTCCCACGTGATTGTAGTGAATGATTCTTTAATGTATTATTAGATTGGATTTACCGATATTTTGTTGAGAAATTTTGCAACCACCAGAGATATTGGCCTGTAGATCCCTTTTTTAGTGGAGTCTTTGTCTGGTTTTGGAATCAGGGTAATACTGACATCATAGAATGAGTTTGGAAGTTTTCTTTCCATTTCTATTTTTTTGGACAAGTGTGAGAACAATAGGTATTAACTCTTTTTAAAATGTTTGCTGGAATTCCCCTGTGAAGTTATTTGGCCCTGGATTTTTGTTTGCTGGGAGTTTTCTGATTACTGATACAATTTCTTTGATGGTTATTGGTATGTTCAAGTTTCCTATT
Organism: Crocuta crocuta; assembly: GCF_008692635.1. Classification (NCBI taxonomy): domain Eukaryota; kingdom Metazoa; phylum Chordata; class Mammalia; order Carnivora; family Hyaenidae; genus Crocuta; species Crocuta crocuta. The sequence goes on from NW_027532208.1 coordinate 8,445,678, forward strand.
TCTTACTGTTTCAGTTTGGTAGTTAATATGTTTCTAGCAATTTATTCATTTCTTCCAAATTATCTTATTTGTTGGCATATCATTTTTCATAATATTCTTTTATAATTGTTTGTGTTTCTGTGGTGTTGGTTGTTATTTCTCCTGTCTCATTTGTGATTTTATTTATCTGAGTCATTTCTTTCCACTTTTCCTTTTGATAATTCTGGCTACCAGTTTAATCATTTTTTTCAAAGAACCAGTTCTTGGTTTCATTCATGTGATCTTTTGTTGTTGTTGTTGTTTCTATGTCATTTATTTTTGTTCTAATCTTGATTATCTTTCCTTCTGCTGGTTTGGAGTTATGTTTACTGTTGTTTTTCTAGTTTCTTTAGTGTAAGATTTGGTTGCTTATTTAGATTTTTCTTACTCTTGAGGTAGACCTATATTACTATAAATATCCCTGTGGAACTGCTTTTGCTGCATTCCAGATGTTTTGGATTCTTGTTTTTTTCATATGTTTCCATGTACTTTGAAAGAGTTTAGTGTTTTCTTACAAAACTAGTCATGCCCTTACCATACAATTCAACAATTGTATTCCTTGGTATTTACCTAGAGGAATTGAAACTTATGCCCACACAAAATACTATACACAAATGTTTAAAAGAGGTGTATTCATTATTGCCCAAACTTGGAACAACTAAGATGTCTTTTAGTAGATGAATGGTAAAGTAGGGTGTTAAAGCCCCCTAATATTATTGTATTATTATCAATGAGTACTTTTATGTTTGTTGTAATTGTTTTATATATTTGGGTGCTATCATATTGGGTGTATAAATATTTACCATTGTTGTATATTTTCTTTGGAATGTCCTCTTTATTTTGATATTGTGACTTCTTTCAAAATAGTCTTTGTTTTAAGGCTATTTTGTCTGATATAAGTACTGCTACTCTGGCTTTCTTTGACATCCATTTGCATGATAAATGTTTCTCCATCCCCCTTGCTTTCAATTTGTATGTGTCTTTAAGTTGAAAATGGGTCTTTTGAAGGCAGCACATAGATGAGTCTTTGGTTCCCCCCCCCCATCCTATGTCTTTTGATTGGAGTGCTTAGTCCATTTACATTCAAAGTGGTTATTGATAGATATGTAGTCAGTGTCATTTCATTACTTGTTTTGTCATTGTTTCTGAAAATTTTTTCTGATCCTTTCTTTCTTTGTCACTTTTGGTCCCTCCTTTCCATTAGAGAGTCCCATTTAATATTTATTGTAGGGCTAGTTTAGTGGTCATGGAACTCTTTCAGTTTTGTTTGCTGGGAAACTCCTTATCTCTTTCTTGATTCTAAATGATAGCCTTGCTGGATAGAGTATTCTTGGCTACAGAGTTTTCCCATTCAGCACTTTGAATATATCATTCCACTCCCTTCTGGCTTGCCGAGTTTCTACTGAGAAATATATAGCTAGCCTTATGGGTCTTCCCTTGTAATTTAAAGATTTCTGTCCTGCTGCTTTTAAGATGTTTTCTCTATGTCTATATTTTGCAAATTTAATTACAATATGTCTTGGTGTTAAGCTGCTTTTGTTGATTTTGATGGGCGTACTGTGTGCCTCTTGGATCTAGATGTTCATTTCCTTCCCCAGATTAGGGAAGTTTTCAGCAATTATTCCCTCACATAAATTTTCTAACACCCCCTTTGTTTCTCTTCTTCTATAAGAAGAGAAACTATACAATGCTTATGAAAGAAATTAATATTATTTCATAATATGAATGTTATTATATTTGATGCATTCATTGAGTTCCCTGATTGTATTCTTGTGTTGCATAATTCTCTCTTTTCTTCAGCTCCTTTATTTTTCATTATTCTCTCTTCTAGGTCACTATATCGTTCCACTGCTTCTTTCAGTCTGCTCTTCATTGCAGACATCTCTGCAAGCTTTTTTCCCATCTTGTTTATTTCAATCTTCATCTCTGATTGATTCTTTTTTAACTCTCTTATCTCTGTGGTAAGGGTCTCATTGATGTCTTCTATTCTTTTCTGAATAGAGTATATTATGATTGTTCCTTTAAAGTTTCCATCAGGCATGTTACCTATATCTATTTTGCTTAGCTCTCTGATTTGGCTTTATCTTGTTCTTTGTCTTGTTCTTTCATTTGGGATAAATTACTCTGTTTGGGCATTTTGTCTAAGTCTCTGGCTTCTTCTCTGTGTTAGAAAAGCCAGTTATGTCTCTTGCTCCTGAAAGTAATGGCCTAATAAAGAAAAGGTCAGGTAGTGGCCAGGCTTGGTACTTCCTGAGGTATCTACAGTGTGTACTGTGTGCACTCTGCTGTTGTGTTTTTGCTGCTCTATGTCTATATGTCTGTCCTTCAGGTTACTCATCTGCAGAGGCTCTCCTTGCCTGCATAGAGTAGTGTTTGGTCTCGGGCCTGAATGATGTGAGTTTTAACTAGGTGTGCCCCGGCCTGCTTGTGAAGTGAGACCTAACACCAAGTCCACTAGAACTGAGGCCCTTCAGTACTCCTTGGTCAGGAGATGTGATCTGTGCAGGGGTTGGTGCTGGCATTCTGAGGGAGGGGCCTGCCACACTGGGACTGAGGCAAGCTTGACTGAGAAGGGCTGTCCTGCCAGAATGCAAGGGGGTGGGGCTTGGCATATGGAAGTTCGGCAGCCAGTGTCAGCGCTGCACTGCTTCCAGCAGGTGGCTGTATGTTTCTGCTGATGGATGGAGGAGGGAAATGGTGCCAGTTTCCTCCTTTGCTCCGGGGAGATGCCTCAGTGAATGTTGTCTCTCAGAAATGCTCTTAGAAGAACAAATAGTCTTTCCATTATGTGCCCCAGGTGTTCTTTAGAGCATTGTTCCCATGCCCTGTGCCCCTGGGTTCTTTGCCTGTCTTCTCTCCAGGAGCAAGGCAGTGCCCTCAGGGCTCTATCTGAGCCAAACCTACTGACCCTTAAAACTCCAGGCTTCAAGTCTCACAGGATGTAAGAACTCACATAGTTCAGTCCCTTTTATTTTCCAAGCCAATGGCTTTGAGGAAACATTCTCCTTGTACATTCCCCTGTGTGTGTGCTTCTCTCTCTCTTTCTTTCTCTCTCTCTTTCTCTCCCTCCTCCATGACCAACAGCTACCACCCCTTCACAGCACCTGATACCCATTTCTCCTCTAAATCACATCTCCACATTTACTGTCTTCTTTTATGTGGCCTCTTCTCTCCCTTTAATTGTGGAGTATGTTGTGTCAGTCTTCAGGTTGATTTCTGGAATATTTAGGATGATTGGATAGTTAATTAGTTGTGTTTGTGGGAGGAGATGAGCCTCAGTTCCTCCTGCTCTGCTGCCATCTTCCTTCCAAGCCTCACTTTCCCATCTTTAAGTGAGTTTTTCTCACTGATGCCATCATTTATAAATACCACACACTCACATCCCCAGTCTTTTCAACTGTGTGTCAATATTCATTTCCTTCTCATGCATGAAAATATAATTCTAGGAGATACCTGACTTCAGCAGAGGGAGTGTAATCTTTATTTAAAACCATGGATCTCAGGGCACCTGGCCCAGTTGGTTAAGCACCAGACTCTTAATTTCAGCTCAGGTCATGATCTCATGGTTCATGAGATCAAGCTCCACACTGAGATTCTCTTTCTCTCTTTCTCTCTGCCCCTCTCCAACTCTCTCATAAATAAATAAATAAATAAATAAGACCATGGATCTCAAACTTTGCTGCACACTAAAATCACCTGGAGATTTTCTAAAAGGACTGATGCTCAGGTTTCATTTCCAGATAGTGTGATGCAACTGATCTGTGGGTAGCCTGTGCATTGGGAGATTTATAAACTTACTGAATGATTCTAATGGGTATCTATGGTTAGAATCACTAGTATTTACACTAGTATCTTCACAGCCATATAAGCCAGCTAACTAAATTGTGGCAACTTAAGCCCCTAGCCCATTTATTGTTCAAAAAGTTCGACTGAAAATTAGTTGGTCCTTCATACCTTTTTGAATTAGCAAAAATTCAAAAAAATCATAACTTCTTTGATGCATACAACCAATCCTTATGTTGAATGTCTTATTAAAGACCCAGGCCTGTCTCTAATGGAAATGAAAATGATATTATCTCCTTCTTATGGTTAATTTGGCTTATTTTAAGTCCAACAGATTAAATAAGATCTCAGAAGTAAATAAAAAGTAACTGAATAAGGTTTTTGTTTCTTCCTATAATTGTACTAATCTTACTTAACAAGGCAATTATCAGACTTTCTTTTGAAATGCCTTTATCAATTGAAGTATCAACAAATATTTTATAATCCATCTCATATTTTAATATATGTATTTTTAGGGAACATGGATCTATCCATTTTACTCAGAGAGATTTGTGGGAAAATGTAGAGTAAAAAATCTATACCTCATTAGGAAAAATTTCTAAAATTGTTTTTCATAATTTTGCATCTTATTACATTTGGTTCAATGGGACACATGTAAACTTAAAATTAAGAAAGAAATTCCATATCTGATTTTCTACTTTAAACATGAAATTTAGAGACTGTTACTAAGATCATGCTCTACTCTGATGATCTGGTTATGTCTGATAACCAGTAGAGAAGACAAGTACATCCCTGGGAATGTGCTACCATAGTGTGCTTTGAGTCATAGCTGCACATTTGTTTCACAGCTACAGGAAAAGTTTGAGCATCTTAAACGTGTCCAACAAGAGGAGACAATGAAACTTGAGGAGAAGAGAAGACAATTGGAAGAAGAAATAATAGATTTTTATAAAATGAAGGCTATTTCTGAAACATTACAGACTCAGGTGTGCACCAATATAAAGAAGGAGAAAGATCGTAAGAAATAGCCCTCTCTTGCCTTTCTGTGTATTGTAGAGCCCCATCACTCTCAGTTCTGTCTTCCTGGGAGATTATCTTATAGCACTTAACTCTACTCATTTTTTTTTTTTTTTTACAAATANGGCTCCTTCCATGTTTTCGCTATTGTGGAGAGTGCTGCTATGAACATTGGGGTACATGTGCTCCTATGCCTCAGCTACTCTACTCATTTTTAAAAAATTTTTTCTTACTGTATATGTTCCCCAATTAGAATGTGAACTCCCCAAGAGCGGGTACCCTGACCATCATATTAGACTCTGTATCTTCAGTGTTTATAACAAAGACTAGAACAGAGTTTCCACTCAATAAATATTTGCTAAAATGAAACAAATAAAGAAATATATAGCATAGTGTAAGTAAGGTTGATTAGCTGTTTTTCTTTGTTTTGTTTTGTTTCTTTGCTCGTTTTTAAAAACATAGNNTATATATAATATATATTTTTTATATATTTAAAATATATATAAATATAAAATATATATAATATATATTTTTTATATATTTAAAATATATATAAATATAAAATATATATAATATATATTTTTTATATATTTAAAATATATATAAATATAAAATATATATAATATATATTTAAAAATATATATATGTAAATTGTGTGTGTGTGTGCAAATAGAAGTAGAGGATTTGCTCATGAGCCATAGGTATAAAAAGCTAATCTTATGTTCACTTTTCTTACCAAATTTCTGCTGTTAATAATTTCTTGATAGTTTTTTTTACAATAAAAGACTGAGTTTTGTTAGAACTGTTATGCTTTGAACTCAGACCCTGTAAAACTATTAGAATAAAAGCTTTAGAGGTTGGGTAGAGCCAAAGAACAATGGAACAAAATAAGTGACATTTGGATGATGATTTATAGATTTTACATATATATTAAAACTAAAGTTTGGAAGCTTTTAGAAAATAAGTTGGATTTTTTTTTTTTTGCTAATTTGAAANTAAAGTTTGCAAGCTTTTAGAAAATAAGTTGGATTTTTTTTTTTTTGCTAATTTGAAAATTTCTTTCTGACTGTATATTCTGATATTTGTGTCATTAGCCTTCCCCATGACTCATTCTGTTAAAAATGCTACCTTTGAGGGGTTGCTCAGTTGGTTAATTGTCTGGCTCTTGATTTGGTTCAGGTCATGTTCTCACAGTTCCAATATGGTGCTTAAGATTCTTTCCCTTCCTTTGCCCCTCCTCTGCTCACGTGCTCTCTCTCTCTCTTTCTCAAAAATAAAAATGCTACCTTTGAGGGCATGTATGTGTTTATTTCAACAACACCTGGCATAATGCATGGTATTTTTCTCCTGTTCCTAAAAAAATAATTTTTTTCTGTTGTACTTTCATTACTGCATTAATTTCAAAGGCAGAACTTTTTCTTTTTAAAAGGATATCAGGATATTGTAATTTAGCTTCAGAATTATTTGTGAAAATATTATCTCTTATTATATATTTACTTATTGAAAAAGTTTTTTTTTAAAGATTTCTTTTTTTTTAAATTTTTTTAAGGTTTTTTTTTTATTTATTTCTAGAGAGAGAGAGAGCGTGAGTAGGGGAGGGTCAGAGAGAGAGGGAGTCACAGACTGAAATAGGCTCCAGGCTCTGAGCTGGCAGTCAGCACAGAGCCCGACGCGGGGCTCGAACCCACGAACTGTGAGATCATGACCTAAGCGAAAGTCGGACGCTTAACCGACTAAGCCACCCAGGCGCCCCTGAAAAAGTTTATTTTAAAATATGGGGAAAGGGAGGTACATCCACAGGATTTTTATTTTATTTTATTATTATTCTTAAGAGAGAGAGAAAGAGAGAGTGAGCATGAGTGGAAAAAGAGGAAGAGGGAGAGAAAAAATCTTAAGCAGGCTCCACATTAAGCACTGAGCCAGATGCAGGGCTTGATCCCATGACCTGAGCCGAAATCAAGAACTGGATGCTCAAACAACTGAGCCACCCAGGCATCCCACATCTATAGGATTTTTAAATATGATATTAAATCATCTTACAGATTTTATAGTTTGGGGGAGGAAAGAAATCTTCTACATGATCTTTTAATGGAAACCCGACTAGGACTAGGATCTTTTTGTTGTTGTTGTTTACTTATGCATTCATTCCTAGGTCTAGAAAAGTGCCTGACCACACAGTGGCACCTGTTTATTTAATAAATGAACACAATAGTAGTACATTAACTGTATAAGAGGTATGGATAGTTTAATTTAGATTATTAATCTTCAGAAAATAAACAATGTAATGTATTAGTGCTTTTCAAATGCTGGATTATACTGCTAAGTGACTTTCATCTTCTTATTCTTTCAACACAACCTAATGTTATTAAAACTGGAGTCAGCAAAGTTGTAACATGTATAAAAAATAATAACATTAACTTTGTAAAAATTATCATTCTATTGCATGTGAGAATGGGTTTTCTGGTAATAATGTGGCAGTATAGTTTCTTTTAGAGATTATAAAGGTTTACCTTAAATAAACTGTATATTTAAAAAATTTCTTTTCTAAAGGCATAGAACAAGTTATAATTTAGTTATATAAGGCATACATTTGCTCTTCATATAACAGTTTTCTAAAATAGTGTGTTTCACATAATTCCTTTAATTGTATGAATAAAATGACTTTTCTCTTTCAGGTCCATTTTTATGTAAAACAGAGGTTCCAGATTTATGTAGAACAGTTTTCATAAGTCAGAGTTACAAAAGACTTATAAGTATACTTTGGATTTTTTTTTATTTGCTACACTATTTATTTGATACTAATGTAAATTGCATTTTTAAAAATTTCAGTTCCCATTTGATCATTACTAGTAATACACAGTGCAATAATTTTTATATCTGTATTTTGTTACTTTTATAAAACTTATTAAATTTACTAATAAGTTGAAGTAGATTTTTTTGTAGATTTATTTGGATTTACTAGGTAGTGACCATATAATCTCTAATTCAAAACAGTTTGCTTCTATTTTATTTCTTTGCCTTACTGAGTTGACTAGGACCTTTAGTGCACTGCTGAGTAAAAATGTTGAGAAGTAGCATCATGACCTCATTTATATTAGGAAATAGACACTAAAGTCTATCATTTTTCCATCTCTTTGAGATATAGTTGGCAGAGAACATTGTGTAAATTTAAGGTGTACAATGTGTTGATTTGGTATATTTGTATATTGTAAAACAATTACTAACATAGCATTAGCTAAGAAACTTCCTGTCATCATGGAGAGAGGAGCAAGACAGAAAGAGTGGGGAAAAAAAAGAGTGAAAACAAATGCAGGGGATTGCACAAGAAAACTTCCCCAAAATCACTGACTGGGAAAAGGAGAGATTTTAAATACCACAAAGGTTGGGTTGTTTGTTTGCTGTTGTTTTTTTAAGTGGAAACATTTCATTTATTTATTTTTCTTTTATAGTTTATTGTCAAGTTGGTTTCCATATAACAGCCAGTACTCATCCAGCAAGTGCCCTCCTCCAGGCCCATTACCCCCCTTCCCCTCTCCCACACCCCCCATCAGCCCTCAGTTTGTTCTCAGTATTCAAGAGCCTCTCATGGTTTGCCGCCTTCCCTCTCCCCAACTATTTTTTACCTTTCCCCTTCCCCTCCCCCATGGTCCTCTGTTAAGTTTCTCCTGTTCGACTTATGAGTAAAAACATATGGTATCTGTCCTTCTCTGCCTGACTTATTTCACTTAGCATAACACCCCCGAGTTCCATCCACATTGCTACACAAGGCCAGATTTCATTCTTTCTCATTGCCATGGAGTATTCCATTGTATAGATAAACCACCTCTTCTTGATCCATTTGTCCATTAATGGACACTTAGGCTCTTTCCATGTTTTAGCTATTGTTGAGAGTGCTGCTATGAACATGGGGTACATGTGCTCCTATGCATCAGCACTCCTGTATCCCTTGGGAAAATTCCTAGCAGGGCTATTGCTGGGTCATAGGGGAGTTCTATTGTTAATTTTTTGAGGAATCTCCACTCTGTTTTCTAGAGGGGCTGTACCAGTTTACATTCCTACCAACAGTATAGGAGGGTGCCCATTTCTCCACATCCTCACCAGCATCTAGAGTTCTCTGATTTGCTCATTTTAGCCACTTTGACCGGCATGAGGTGGTATCTCAGTGTGGTCTTGATTTGTATTTCCCTAGTGAGGAGGGATGCTGAGCATCGTTTCATGTGTTTGTTGGCCATCTGGATGTCCTTTTTGGAGAAGTGTCTATTCATATCTTCTGCCCATTTCTTCACTGGATTGTTTGTTTTTTGGGAGTTTGGTGAGTTCCTTATAGATTTTGGATACTAGCCCTTTATCTGATATGTCATTTGCAACTATCTTTTCCCACTCTGTTGGTTGCCTATTAATTTTATGGATTGTTTCCTTTGCCAAGAACAAGTCCAGTCTTAACAACCCTGGCCTAATTATTTACATAGGTTCAGCAAGAATAGCGATTGTTCATGAGGATCTTTCAAAGTTTACTTTGCTGGGACCTTTTATAAGGAATCTCCAGGCTGAACTTTCAGGAGCCTCTCCAGGCCAGAGGCCAAGCCAAGTACTTCTCATCAGACAGGCCTGCAAAACCTTTTGAATTGGGCAAATTCCTCTTCACGAGGTCCTCAAGATATCCTGAGGTTCCTGCACCTGCCAGGAAGTGACCTTCTTTACTCACCTGGGGAGGCTGCTGGGAACTCTGTAAGCAAGTTATCCGGCCAACATTTCCAAGGGCCTTTATGGCTCCATGTTTCATAAAGTCATCCTTAGTTCCTTAAAGCTATCTGGTCATATCTGAGTCTATGTATGACTCTCAAATAGGACATTCCAGTCAATGCCTTGGTAAAATAACCAGTATTTCCAATGGTGTCCTGTTACAAGATGGACAGATTCTTATCGAACTTATGTAAACAATTGTAGTTGCCATAAAAGAAAGAATACTCACTGGGAGTTTTTGAATTTTAGAGGGTTTAGGTAGAGAGAAAAGATAAATGCTTTAGTTTACAAATGAATACTTTATGACATTTATGTATATCACAGATATCTTAAGAGAAAGTTTCCTTAATCTGGAAGAGCAAACATTAGAGAACCAGCAATATTTCCAACAAGAGTCACAAAACTATAATCTTCCTCAGTTTACTTAGTCCCATGTTCTTAAATCTTGTTCAGTTTGAATGCAGCTTTTTAGCTCTGGAAATTCTTACCCATTTTCGTATTAATCTTAAAGATATCAAATACCTGTATCTGTTTTAAAAGTCCTTTTTTATAAATCTGTTTGAAGAAGAACACATTTTGTGAGAGAATAAGAACAATTATAAATGACAAAATCTCAGAAATGGACATTGTTAAAGATCTGATGAAAGTTCATTATGATGTAATTGACAAAGAAATTCAGTTATTTCTGTGACACATAACACTTCAAGTAACCAGAATATTAAGTGATAGCCTTATACCAAAACATTAAAACTTTAGGAATTGCATATATATTTGGGCAGCTACAGCATTTACTCGTGCAATACAACCTAAGGTTTACCATTATACGACAGTGCTTTTCCAAGTAACTTAGTATCCCAAATAAAAGGGCCTAATTGGTCAAAAGACTTTTTTACCATTTAAATCCTGGGAAGTTTGTTAAAACCTTAGGAAGTTATAAAGCACATCCTAAATAGGATTACAGATCATTACAAATTTTAAAACTTTATTTATTTAACCAAAGTGGCAATAAAAGATCCCACACTTGATCTTAGCCAAAAGGCCGAGAAGCAATTCAATAAAAGATCCTAAAGCTGAATGTACAGCTTTATATAGTCATTAGCAAAACCTAGCTCCTTTAACATTGAGAAGTTTTTTTTTTTATATTTTTATTTATTTCTAGGAGAGAGAGAGAGAGACAGCGTGAGCAGGGGAGGGTCAGAGAGAGAGGGAGTCACAGACTGAAACAGGCTCCAGGCTCTGAGCTGGCAGTCAGCACAGAGCCCGATGCAGGGCTTGAACCCACGAACCGTGAGATCATGACCCAAGCGAAAGTCGGATGCTTAACCAACTAAGCCACCCAGGCGCCCCTAACATTGAGAAGTTTTAACTAAGTAATCAAAGACCTGATAAAGATGAAACATAAAGCTTTGGTTGTCTTGGCAGACAAAAGAGAACCTTTGTTTACATTGTCTTATCAAGAATAGTTTAACAATCCAAGAAGCCCCAGGCCCTGGTTAGTCCCTTCCAGGGACATTGGTTATCTGAGCCCTCACAGATAGAGGTCCCGAGAGCATTCAGATCTCCAGTGACTGTTTTCATATCAGGGGCATTGCTTATAGGGTTTTCATTTTGGTTGTCCCCTCTGAGAATGTTCTTATTTTAGTGCTCTGAATGGCCACAGAAATGGCACTTGGTGCCAGGACCTCGGGAAGTCTGGTCTGACATAGTACATAAGGCCACAACTAAGGCCTTAAATTTTTTTTAAGCTTCCTTTTCTGTTTTGTTTGTAATATACCCAACTGGCAGCTCCTAAGCGCTCCTCCAGGGTCTTTTCAACAGCCAAGTTTTGCATTTTCTCTGAATATCTAGGGCTAACTGAGTGACAAATCTGTCTTTTAAAATTATTTCAGCCTTAGGGGTGTGAAGGGAGATAGCCATATATTTAATGAGAGCTTCCTTCAACCTCTCCAGGAAGGCCATTAGGCTCTCATTTTGTGTTTGTAGAGCAGAGGTGAATTTAGCATAATTTAAGGGCTAAATCTTAGAGTTCCTTCATTTTTTTCTAAAACATCTGTGTCATTAAGAGTCTGATTTAACAAAAGCATGATATATTTCCAGATCAACTAAAAACATGTAATATTCTGAAAACCCTTTATATATTTATCCAATTAGAAATTTACCTAAATCTCCTTTATCTGTCTTAAACCTAGTATTGTAAAGTGTTTTTTGTTTGTTTTGTTTTCTTTTGTTTTGACCCGTCTGTTTCCTGCCTGTAGGACCTTGTAGGTAGGACTGTAACCAAGCAAGAATTTCTTGGTTGTCGTAGGATGCACTAAATTTATTTCAGCCCAACAGTAACTTACGTATTGATCATCGGCAATTGAGAGAGGAGGTTAAAGGGCCAAAGTCAAGGTCTTTTCCCCTGCCATTTTCAACAAAGCCCACACAAATATGTTTCAGCCATGTGGGTATCCATTTTTGGCATACAATGGCTTAATAAAATGGCTCCCGTGTATCTTAGTAAAAGCCCTTTATATATCATCCATCCCTCAAATGGCAGAGGCATCCACTCCTCTAGTAAACAAGAACAGCACAAATGTGGAGGATTTGGAGGCTGGCGTCAAGGGTATTGCCATCATTTTCCCAGCCTTTGGATCAAAGGAGGAGGAATTTTCTTTATTTTTTTACAAATAGTTTATTGTCAAATTAGTTTCCACATAACACTCAGTGCTCTTCCCCACAAGTGCCCTCCTCCATGCCCATCCCCCCTCCCCCCCACATCCATCAGTCCTCAGTTTTTGTCAGCATTCAAGAGTCTCTCATGGTTTGCCTCTCTCCCTTTCCCCCACCATTTCCCCCCTTCTTCTCCCCCTTGTTCCTCAGTTAAGTTAAAGGAGGAGGAATTTTAATCTTAATCCTATGTACTTTTGAAATCCATTTATTTTAACCTTAGTCTATCCTGACCACATATAAAATTTCTTTTTAAAGATTATCCTTCACAAACCTTCTACAACTTTTCTTTTGCATTTAGAGTTTGTCCCAAGCCATTTTTCTCCAAATAACCAGTCTCATTTAGGACAAAATCACTTTTTTTTTTACCTTGAACAAAAATCTATTTCCATTCTTTATATCTTTCTTACATACCTCCTACTTTCCTACATACAGAGTTGCTTTCCTTATTTCCAACAGTCTTAAGTACACTTAGCAGAATTTTGACTGCTAGAAACTTTAGTCTCCAGTGAAAACTCAGTAGTAATCAATTGTGAACTCTATGTTATATCAGAATTTTTTTAGATGGCAAACTTATGAATCCATTAAGCACAAAGCATGTTTTTCAACAGTTCCAAATATATTTAGTGGGTTTTTTTTTTTTGCAACAAGTCAAAAGCACAAACCTACCGCTAGTAAGTAGTGCTTTAGCTTCTTATCTCGTTAGATAGCCAATGAATTCAATCTCAATTTATCATGCAAGCAAAACTTTAATGTTTTAGATTACCAAGGACTTTGAAAGCTATCTTAACAATTACCCATGAAAACTATGAGACAGACAAAATTAACCATCACTTTAAGTCATCCTTTTGTTAACAAATTGGAACAGAAATAACAGAAGCTTATTTGACCTTCAGCAAATCTAGGTAGAAAACACGTTTGTTTCCATTTTTTTTAATGTTGATAAACATTGTCTATCTCAAACTAACAAACTTAAATTAACTTAAACACTGAATACATTTTACTTGAGTCCACGTAAGGCACGTTGTTCCCCACGGTTAATTTTGACCTGGAAAGTTGGTGGGGAAATCTGACTTTGGTGGTCTTTGCTCCTCAACATCTAGGATAGGAGGAGGAACTGATAGGCCTTGAGGAGTGAGTTATGCAGGCCACCCCCCCCCCCCAAGTGGCCCAGAAAAGGATTGGGAGAAGGAAGGGCAAAAGAGGAGAGGTGCCAGCAGAAAGCAGAGAAAGAGAATTCCCAGTTTTTAAATCTTGTCAGCTCAGACAGAGGAGGAGATTTCAGGTTTCTTTTGTTTTGTTTTCCACCAGTGGAATTAGGCAGTCCATGTCAGTCCAGAGAAGACAGGAATTTCCCCGAAACAAAAGGAGTTTTGGTAGCTGCTTGGGATATTCCTTAAAGTCCCTGTCCTGAGGTAGACTAACTACAGTTGGCTCCAATTACAGCCATTAGCCTAGGAAATGAATGAGAGAGAAGCCCTCACAACTACTAGGCAGAGGAACAGAGAGAGTTAGCGTCCCCTTTAGTCTGATTTGATCTCAGCCAGACCAATAAGGTCCCTTCTTGAGGTTCCTCCCAATATCGGCTGGGTTTGGGGGGCCCTTTACGACTTAGGCACTCATTCTTCCAGTGTCCCTGTTTGTAGCAGGAAAATCACACCCAAGGAGGAAGGGCAGTCTCTAACCAGGAGTTGATACAGGAACTGATCAGGATAATCTGAGAATCTGGCTACAACATGCTAGACGTGGCTAATGGTTGCAGCACCTAAGGTTCACTCTGAAGGCCGTCCTACACCAAAAGTGGGCCATTCTAATTCACATAATTCCATAGTCTCCCCAAAACCCCTTCTTTGCACGGTCCCAACCCAATAATGTTCCTGTGAGGCAGTGTCACAAAGACAAATGGGTAGGGGTGCCCCCTCTAACGAGGAGACCAGTCAGATGCCCATCTGGCTGTGTACCAAAGGAACTTAGGTGACGCTTAGCCGTAGTGGTCTCAGCTTTGTGACTTACGATCAGAAACTATTCCGATGCCACCATAGACTGTATGCCATTCACCACGGAATGGCAGACGGGCCCACTCAGACTCCATAGGCTTTTGGGGACCTTAAGGGTGCCCACCCGTGGAGCCACAGAATCAAACCCGGCAGGCAAGCCAGAACAAGTCACACATTCACACTCACATACACACCAGAGGTTATTACATTCCCTCCCACAGAATTCCTACAGAATGAGACCACTGAGGTCTCGGGGAAGTGATTAGCTCCCCCTTTCATTATTATGAGTGGGCCGGACAGAATTGGAGCCCTGTAACAGAGAGACCTCTGAAGTCTCCGGGGAGTGATCAGGTCCTCCTTCTACCACCACAGGTGGGCCGGATAGGGCTCTGTACCAGAATTCCTACAGATGAGACCAAAAATAATGACAATAACAACAGGACAAAACAGCTACAGAAGTGGCCACAAAACAGGTTTACAGGTTTACTGAAGGACCCAACTGACATCTCGGTGTGGCCCGGGGTGGGAAGTAGTGCTGCATCCAAGCCTTCCACTTAATCCCCCAGACAGAAGCACATGTGCATTCAGAATTCCGATGATAAACTGATTTATCTCCAGGGTTCAGACAGGCGACTCCCACAGATTAACTGGGGCTGTTTTCGGGGCGGCAGGAAAGACAAAAGTGTTTCCCCAGGTCCCGGGACATCTTCAGGAGCCGGGGAGGGTGCAGGTGTCTCCTGTTTCGCCCCGAAAAGGGACAGGAATTTGGAGGTCTGGGGAAGAATGTGAATTGCAGCCTTATGTTTTGAGGCCAAGTGATATAGTGATGGAAAAGGAAAGAGTTCTTTCCGAGAGTACAGCGGTGGAAGAAGTGTCTGGGCCACAGCAAGCACTGTCCAACCCTAAAAAGGAAATGATGCGACTGCATCACTTAACCCAGGGTAACAATCTCATTGGAGACGATCTGAAACTTGAAGAGCAAGTCTACGTTTTAGAACAAGAAAACTCATTAGGTGAAGGAAAGAAAGCACTTCGACTGGCACTTGTGAAAGTAAACAATGAGCGTCCTGCTCCAGAAGGTGTGAATTTGGATTCAGAGGTAGATCATTTAAGATGCGACTTGGAGGCTGATGGACAAAAATTCAATCAGGGTATGACTGAGAAGGAACTCCCAACAGCAGAGTTGCGGGAGTTCGATGGACAGAAACAAACTACACAGCCCAAGGGTTTGATGAAAGGTCAGCTATCAAAACAACAAAATGAAGGCGACAGCATCAATGGCAAAGTAGAACGAGATCTCTCTGATAACAAGAGAGCTTGTCCATTTGAAGATGAGCAAATGGACATAACTAAAGAGTTAGATGTGCAAAACGAAGAATCAATTCAAAGTCAATTGGCTTTGCATCAGTCAGCTCAGTGGCCAATATATAATTTAAACATCCAGGAGAATGTTCCTCAGAGGGAAACTGAGCTTCCAAAGTTGCAGCAAAACCTTTCAGAAATGGAACAGCTGAATGGCAATTTAAAGAAAGTTGCTTCTGATCTCAGGGTGGAAAAAGAAAAGTTGGTTTTGGTGCTTGAAGATGTAAGACATCAGCTGAAAGAAACTACTGCAAGTCACCATAAGAATTCTCTCGGAAATAAAACTGTTGTGAGGGCTTTAAAAATAGAAAAACAAACATTAAAAGCAAAATTGTGCCGGGCTGAAAAGAAGCTGTTGGAAGAAACAGACAGGTATGCACATGCTCTTAAAGAACTAACAAACACATATATCTTGGATAAGTCCATCTCCCAGTTGGAGCACTAACGTTTAATTAAACTCAGTCGAGAAAGATGATGAAACATTACAGCTCAAAAAGAGTGCTGAGCAGATGGATGCCGACCATAGAAAAACTAAGAAAATTCTGTCCTCTGCTTTGGAGGAACAGAAGCAATTGACACAACTTAGTAAAGAGAAAGAAATTTGTTTTGAAAAACTGAAAGAAAAGTCAGAGTTTCTGCAGGAATTCAAGAGACATGCAAGTCTTAAGAGAAAAGGAAATTTTACAGCAAATCTTGGAGAAGCAGGGAGCAAGTCTTGCAACCATGAAAGGGGAAAATGAATATCTGCGAGACAAATTGGAATGCCTGAGAGACGTGAGCCAAACTGCACCTGCGGTTGACCCTCAAACGCGAGACAGTATCACAGAACTAGAATGGGAGGTGGATCAACTGAATGTAGAAAGAGGTTATCTTGAAGATGAAATCAGACAACAACTGATTATTGAAGACCAATGCCAGAGTGAGCTGTGACTGCTTCGTTTTTTTATGAGAGCAGGTCAGCAGATCGACAATCTCAGACATCAGCAGGAGCAAATGAACATGAAACAGGCTCAGCTCCTTTCAGTGAAAGATGAGGAGATTAAAATTTTGCAAAACACAATAGAAGAAATGAAGACAAATAGAAGAAAACCCAGTGCATTCCAATGGCACTTTCTGAGGGTTCAAGTAACAACGACTCGTCGTCTTCCTTTAGAAAAACACAAGGGAAAAGCATGACTTAGTTAAAGCCGAAACTGAAAGAGAAGTAACAAGAATAAAAGAAGAAGAATCAGGAATTAAAAATAAATAAAAATTATAAATTAAAAAGATAAGTAAATAAAAAAGAATTTGAGATTATACTGCTAACTAAAGAGAACATCTGATTAACTGAATAGATTGATCAACTGTCCAAAGATGAGACTGGTAAACTAACTCAGATTATCCAGCAAAAGGATTTGGAGATACTGGGTCACCGCAGCAGGATGTCTATGGCTTCCTGAATGTGGAAGACCTTGAGCAGCAATTGCCAGATATGCTTTGGAAAGGGAGCAAGTATTAGCTGGTCTTCCAGGAGAAGACTAGGGAGAATAGCAATCTGAAAAGAGAGTATCACAAAATGACAGATACAATTGTTGCCAAAAGCATATATCAGGAAGCTGCAAGATGAACACAAAAAGTTGTTCACTAGAATTGAAACTAATGATCAGGATATGCTTAGAGAAAGAATTCAGAACTTATTTTTTTAAATGTTTTTATTTCTGAGAGAGAGAGAGAGAGAGACAGCATGAGAAGGGGAGGGTCAGAGAGACAGGGAGATACAGAATCTGAAACAGGCTCCAAGCTCTGAGCTAGCTGTCAGCACACAGCCCAACATGGGGCTCAAACCCACGAACCATGAGATCATGACCTGAGCCGAAGTTGGACGCTTAACTGACTGAGCCACCCAGGCGCCCAGGATTCAGAATTTAACACAGGCTATTCAAGAAAAAGACATTGAAGTGGATGTCAGAGAGACACCCAGATGTCAGAGAGACAGTGTGAGTGGAGGAGGGGCAGAGAGAGGCAGATACAGAATCGGAAGCAGGCTCCAGGCTCTGAGCTGTTAGCACAGAGCCTGATGTGGGGCTCAAAGAACTCGTGAACCGAGAGATTATGACCTGAGCCTAAGTCGGCTGCTTAACTGACTGAGCCACCCAAGTGCATCTATTCTTATTATTTTTAATATATAATTTCAGAAGGCTCCTTGCCCAATGTGGGGCTTGATCTCTCAACCCCAAGTTCAGCAGTTGCATGCTCCGCTGACTGAGCCAGCTCACAAATATCTTAATTCTTTCCTTCCCTTCTGTTCCCACTGCTCTGCTTCTCCCACTCCGGTCTCTTGCAGGGACTAGTGCAGTAGGCTCCCTACTGATCTTGCTGGTTCCACCCCTGGCCTCCCTTGAACCCATCCTCCACACTGCTGTCAGGGTGAACTGAGATGAAAATCTGATGTTATTTCCCTGCTGTAATGATTTTGGGGTTCCCCCACTGCCTGGAGTTTGAACTTTAACAGACTATCCAAGACTTTGCCTTTGCAGCCTTCCTTCCTGCTCATAACTCACATGAAGGACACCCTCCAGCCACATATGAATTCTTACAAAATCCAAATAGATTATTAGCTGAATAACTTCAAGTCCATGAACCTCATCAAGGCAGGGTCATGCCTTGAAAAAGGTACATTCTGGAAAGATTATGTTTCCTCCTCTTCACCCGTTGGTGAGTGGAGTGATTCCCCCCTAAAGTTAAGGGATGCCCATGTGCTAAACAGATGAGTTCGACTGTAATTTACTAACCTCATGAACTCATGGCCCAGGGGAGGAGGACCTCACGCACCACGCTGGGCCAGAGGGGGGTTGCGTTTGGGAACAGAATGAATAAGGGCTGGTGGGGCAGGGCAGGCCTTGTAGTAACAAGATGGTGAGAGTGAGCCCTGGTTCCTGCAGGAAGGTCTGGCTGGCTTGCTGGGTCATCCCCCAGGCTGCCAGGGAACTGGAGCCTAGAAACTGTGCCTGGTCCCTGTGACAAGGGGGTGTTGGGGTAGGGGACCTTAATCTGTGGGAGCAGAGGCGGAAGGGAACCTGCATTTAGACTATTGGGGGCCCCCTGATTTTACCAGATGTCAAGGCAACCATTAATATTGAATCTTAGTCTCGGGCCTTACAGCACGATTGATTCTGATGTCTTGACATCAGTTTAAACCTGGGCCTGAGACTTTTAAGGAGTAGGACAGGTGCTTATTTGGGAAGTGAAGTTGGCACCTGACCAGGAGGGAGGGGTGGCCATCAAAAACAAGATGTAGGAGCTCTGATGTCCAAGCAGTTCATCCCAAGGGAATTCCCCAGGTAGCCAAGGGTATAAAGACAGGGTGACATCCTTCAGCACCACAGAATCTGGCAATGGGCTGCTGACAGAAGAGGCCACCCCCGCCTGCAGGTAGGATAGGCCAGACTTTGGCTTCATCCTGTAGCAGGAAGACCTTGGTAACCTTATAAAGCTTGTGGGGTACTGCTTCCACGACCCAAGGAATACAGGCAGCTGGATGTGAAGGCTCAGGCTGTGAGAGACTCTATTTCCAGAAGAGCCCAGTGCATAGCCAACAAATTGCTGCTCTAATGGTATATAACAGAGCACCAAGAAGGGCAGTTTCTTGCAGAGGGACCCCATGGACAATTTACAGATACCCTGGGTGGTCCAGGGACTCCAGGAAGCAGGAGAGGAGGTGGCTAAAATAGAGCCTTTTCACTGAGGACACTACCAGGTCATTTTACCTTGGACAGATTCGAGAGCCTTTTGTTGGGCGGAGGCCCACTCAATGTGGGATGATTTATGAGTAACAGCGTAAATGGGCTTAAGTAAAAAATTTATAAACAAGGAATACATTGATTCCAGAATCCAAAAAATACTGAAAGATGTTGGACTTGTATGTCCTTAACAAATGTGTCAAACAAATGTCCTCACAGTAGGATGTCATAAAGGTGATGTCACACCTGTGCTCCTGGAGAAAGATGGGTACAGTTCAGATCCTGCCTGCAAAGATTGTGTGCGATCGCAGGAGGGTTTGGGTGCCCTGTACATAAAAAGGTAAAACATGTCCCCTTCAAGCTCAAGGGAAAGGTGGCTGAGAGGACATTGAAATAGGTGCTGAACAGAACCTATTAGCCAAATCTGTAATAACAAAATATTCACCATCTTTACATTTGTTGGGATCCCAGGTGTTTTAAGGGCACCAGGGTTTATACTAATTTTTTCTAAGAGAGAGTGCAAGGTGGGGGGAAGGGGCCGAGAGAGTGAGAAAGAATCTTAAGCAGGCTCCATGCTCAGCACAGAGCCTGACCCAGGGCTCAATCCCACGACCCTGTGATCATGACCTGAACCCAAATCAAGAGTTGGACGCTCAACTGACTGAGCCACCCAAGCATCCCTCACCCTGATCCATGTGGACTGAAAGGTGAGTTTAGCTCTCCATAATAAACTCAGGCTGTTGTAGAAGAAAAAAAATACTGTGTAGACAAAACCACAAACATCTCCTTTTGTAGACATTAAATGGTCAGTGCCACTCTTTGTTCCCAATATTAATGTTCACAGGGGTTTTAAATCGCAATTTCTCGTTTCTTGACTTTGTCAGGGCATGCAGATTGGTTGGCAGTGAACTTTCTATGACATTGTCTAATGACGTTGTTCTCGACAACCCCAATGTAGTCTCACATTTGGAGGCACCAAACAGCCTGTTCTGTCTAAGCTTGCCACTTACACTTGTCATCCCACTCCTCAGTCATAAAAGTCTAGCTCCTTAACCAGGAACTTAAATGAAATGAAATGAAACCCCAGGGGCGGCCCTCAGTGAAAAACTGACAAAGTCCTCTGAATCACCAGCTTTTTCTGAATCAAAGGCTCAGCAAAGAACACTCTTTGCTTGTCAAACGACACACATGTATCAGTATATCTGTCTCCACCTTCTTCCAGTTACCCTCAGCCTCACTGTCCACAGCTATGGGATGGACACTTTGTACTATGTACGATTGACACTTTCTGCTTACTGACACCTCTGGAATGTGTACATTGCCAAGCTGGGGGACTACGCTTATTCAGTTGTTTGCATTACCTCTTGGCAGAGGACTACTCAAAGAAACTGGTGTATTCCATTTCATCGCAACTCCCCCTGGCAAGCCTTCCTAATTTCAGCCTTCCCCACTGTCATTTCTACCTTGGGTATCAATGAGCTCTTATCCCTCCACTGAATACTAAGCAAGCTTCTGACAGATGATTTTGTCCTAGGTTATCTACACTGAGTTTTTGTTGTTTTGCGTGTGTGTGTGTGCGCGTGTGTGTTTGCATGATCCAAGAGTATATCCATTCAGATATACTGACAGAGAAATGGAACATACAAACACTCTTTAAAAACGTTTAATAATAAATCTAGTACAAAATATACGTAATGGACGTCCTCAATATGCATAATAATGAAACACATGTGAACCACCCCAACTTGAGAAATTATTGATGTGCCTAAGTAATCCTTCCCTTCCAGTGTTCTACCCACTCCACTCCCTAAAGGTCACAAAAGTGGTGATTCCTGTCTCCCTCCCCCGCCCCATTCCTTTATTTTTCTGTAGAGTATCCTATCATATATGTGTATATCTCTAAACATCAGTTTTGCTTGGTTTGGGCTTTATAAAAATGTTATACTCCCTTCTTTCACTGAATATTATGTCCTTCAATTCAGCCATTGACGCTTGTAACTGGCAGCCCTTGTGCATCTACACTGCAACATAGTTTTCCATTGTACCAGTTTCCCACTGGTACATTCCTCCACATTTGAAAGGCGATTATGTCCGCAAAGCCCGTACTTAGTACAGCTCCTGGCGCAGAGTCGGCATTCAATGAACATTTGTTCAACCGTCGAATGAGACTGAGCCCTGACGAACACTTGTTTCCTCCAGCTGGATTCTCTGCCCTTCGCCCCAGTGCTGAGCATCCTGCTAGCTCTCCCGCCCTGCGTTATAACTGCAGTTATACATTTTTCTGACCAGCAATAAGAAACCCATGAAATGGGGTACCTGGGTAGCTGAGTGGGTTAAGCAACCGACTCTTGATTTCAGCTGGGGTCCTTACTTTCAGGTGGTGAGATCGAGCCTAGCGTCAGGCTCTGCACTGGGTATACAGCTTGTTTGAGAATTCTCTCTCCTTCTTCCTGTGCCCCTCCCACTTGACTTTCTCTCTCTCTCTGCCTCTGTCTCTCTTTCTCTGTCTCTCTCACACAAAAGAAAAAAAGAAAAGAAAAAAACGCCCAATGCCCTCCGAGCGCACCCAAACCACAATTCCCATAAAGTATTGCGGTGCTCTTGTTTTGCGTCCATTTGCTTCCTTCCTCTCCTCAGCGTACTTCCGGGTTGTGTGGGCGGGGCCAAAAGAGTTCTCCAATGAGCCCTTTCGCGGGCCGAGGGGGTGGAGAAATCGTCCAATGAGCGTCTGGGCAGAGGCGCCAATGAGCGGGAAGGTTGCTGGGACAGCTGACTTGTGCAGCGTCACTGAACCGCGCCGGCTGAGTCCGCTGGAGCCCAGCCCCTCTCTCCTGCCTTCTCCGAGGGTTGTTCCTTCCCAGGGCGTTTGTGGCTTACGCTTCCATGTCCCCGGTGGGCACAGCACCCCGGAACCTCCACGCCCATGGCCGCTAGCCTGAGGAGGCCCTCTTTCACCTCCTGTTCTTCCTCCTCGACAGACACGGAGGGTCTGCGCGGCACTTGCGAAGATGATTCTATATGCAAGAGATGCCTGCCAGGCGCGGGGTTAGGGGCCGGCGTCCCAAGGGGGCTGGGGCCTAGGTGGGAGGCGGCCCTGAGATACCAGCGTATCTGGAGCATGCTAGGACGCCAGAAGGTACCCGTCAGTTTCGGCGACCCTCGTTTCACACCTGTGAAGGGCACGGAGCAGCGGTTCATTTATTAGCTGATAATTATCCCACTTCGGCTGTGTGTCAGGCCTGGGGAAAGCGTGACTGGGAATCCGGCACTGAACCAGGCGAACGGGGCCCTGTGGTCTTCGTGGGGGCTAACATCTTGCTGGGAGTCAGACGTGAAGCAAATAATTATAGTCTCGATGGGTTTAGGAGAAGTGCAAGTTCTCCCTCTTTAATATGTTCCGTTTCATTGGAGGTGGTTATGATCCCCATTGTGAAGCTGAAACTCAGGCCAGTCAAGCTCGGGGCGGGGGCGGGGAATGGCCTGTCCAGGCCCACGTAATGTTGGTGTGCAGAGCCAGTATTTGCCAGAGCTCTTGCCTGTATGCCGCAAGGGCTACATACTTGGAGGCATAGTTGGGGCAGCACTGTGAGTACAGACATGTATCACACCCCGGAAAGCATGAGGCTTGAGTGTACTTTATTCATTCATTCATCAGAAATTATTGAGAGTATCCGTTGTGCCAAACCCTTCTTTTCTGAGTGGTTGGTGGGTTTTCAGTGATTGGGAACACATAGGACTGGCATGGCATCTGACATCCGCACCACCTCGTTGGCAAAGACAGGAAGCAAATAATTACCCATGAAATACATAATTACACTTTGTGTTGAGTGCTGAGAAATACAGCATGCCATTAGAGTTTGTAATTTCGGCAGTAATGTTGAAGCTGAGATCAGAAGGCTGAATACAAAACGGGGATATAGGAGGGTGTTGAGGCAGAGCAGGGAAGGAATATGAACTATTAAAGGAATGGATAGTAGCCCCTTAAAGCTGGGGCCACTAGGGAATGTAGGTTGGGGAAAGCCAAGGTTTGGGGTTAACGCTTGCACTTTTTGTAGGGTCCTGGAGACTAAGCACAGTGATTTAAAGCATGGACTCGGGCCAGGCTCTGTGAAGCTGATCCTAGCTAGGCCACTTACTAGCTGTTCCTAAACCATTCTGTGTCTCAGTTTCCTGATCTGTAAAATGGGGATGTTAATAATACCCACTTCATAGATAATTGCGCAGATTAAATGAGATTTAATATTAGGGAAACACTTGAGTTACGTGTGCCATGCAGTATGTTAGGTGTTAGGGGTGGTTGATTAAATAAATAGGTAAATGCACGCATAAGTATTTAAGACTTGGAGGCAGTCTGCCGGGAAATTTGTGAACTTAAACAGAATACACTGAACTTTATTTCTTCTCCAGTTTTCACTTGCTCTTGACCACTGTTGAATTAGAAATCATTTTTCTCATATCTACTGCTGTTTGCTAAGAGACTCTGCAGTGCCATCAAAATGATTAGAGGGAAATAAAATACTTTACAATAGCATATTATGATTAGGTGCGTTTAAAATTTTATTTGTTTTATATATATTATTTAATATTTGTCAGTAAAACTTTTTGGAAACTTGCTTAAAATAAATTAAGTATGAAATAATTGAGACACAGAAAAAGGACAGAGCCTGTTTCAGATTCTGTGTCTCCCTCTCTCTGACCCTCCCCTGCTCACGCTGTTTCTGTCTCTGTCTCTGTCTCTCTGTCTCTCTCTCTCAGAAATAAATAAAACGTTAAAAAAATTTTTAAAAAGCAAACACAGATGCTCATGTCCTAGTCTAGACTCACTGAATCAGAATCTCCTGGGATAGGTCCTGGGCTCTAAAGACTGGGCATGTTTGCCGTCTGGATGCATTTCATCAAAGCTTTTTTGTACTGGGTTTTCCCTTATCTGGAAAAACATCCAAAAAGATTGTGAGAATCCATAAGTTAATGTTTGAAGACACTTTGCAGCTCTCTGTCCTTCAAGTTCTGTGATATCTTCCTGTAATGTGTTAAACTCTTAAATCTTGTTAAGAAATCGTGTTATTAAATAGAGATTCTTTGCATGAATTGTGGGCATGTAACTGTCCTCTCATTTTTGGAATGGGGAGCACAGTTAACCCACCTTTGGGAGGCAAGGATTATTAATTAATTAGTTAATTTATTTATTTTTTNCTGGGTTTATGCTGACGCATTCCACTGGATTCGGCAGGTGTTTTTCCAACACTTCCTGTGATCGCTGACTCTCGCTACTACCCATCTCCCCTCTCCAGGTCTCCCCTATCCTGCCATGCCCGCAAAGGCAATTCCCTCTGTTGTTTACCCCTATCCCTCTCTCCCCAGACCCTCCCTGTGTCTCCTGGGAAATTCCTACTCCTTAATTAGCCTCATCTCTTTCCTCAGCCTCTTCTGAGCCATTTCTTCCCTCTCTTTGCTTTGACCCTGGTCCTTGCCTGGGGGTAGCCTTCCTTGAAGGCCTCTCTGATGGAGCCTCTGTTTTCTCATACCCTGCCTGTTTCAGGATCGGGGGTGGAAGATTTGTGTCCTTTTTCTTTACCCCCACCCCTACCCCCCATTTCTTTGAGATCCATGGTCCCCAGGTGGAGCACCCTCTCCTCCTCACTGTCTTCCACTCCTGGTTATTCACCTAATTCGTGGACGACTTGGGTGCCTGGCGCACAGCCCTCCTGTCTGTTTCGATTCTTGCCATCAGCCTGGTCGGCTTCATTGCGCGTGTGGAGGACCCTGGCTGCACACAGGGCACTCATTTTCAGGAATGTCTCATCTGGAGTGATCACCTGTCCTCATCTGCGCCCGTCACCATTGCCACGGTAGCCCTGTTGCTGCACCACCTCATGCGTAAGCAGCGTAGCTGACCCTGAGCTCTGCTCTCCACCTTGCTTGTCAGTTACTTCCACTGTGCCCTCGGCGTGTTTTTGCTTAGGACCTGAGGTTCTTCTTCTGTCCTTTAGATGCCTCCTCTAGGCTAGTGTCTCTCAGTGGAGCTTAGAGTTCCCCCTGAGAAGGACAGTGGTGGGGACAGACTTGCAGGAGGTGAGGGAGTGAGCCCTGTGGATGTCTGTGGAAACGGTGTCCCAGCCAGAGAGCAGGGTGGGTAGGAAGCCCTGTGGAGAGAGCAGCCCTGACTTGTTCCAGGAAGGACCAGACCAGAGTGAGGGCGGCAGAGGAGGGCAGACGGGGTCTTCGGGCCTGTGGTGGTGGCCGATGGAGGATTTTGAACTGAAGAATGAGGTGACCTGACTTGGGTTTTATGGGATCACTTCTCTGTTGAGAGCAGCCTGTAGGCAGCAAGGACGGAAACAGGGACATCAGTTAGTAGGCCGATGGGATATTCCAAGACAGAGGTGCTGCTGGCTTGGATCAGGATGGTCGTGGGGGAAGGGCTGAGAATTGACCAGAGTCTGGGTACGTTTTGAAGGATTAACTGATGGGATGTGTCGACAGATTGGATGTGGGTGAGGCCAGTGAGTCAAAGAAGACGCCAAGCCCTCTGTCTCATCCCAGATGCGGCTCCCACCAGGAGACCCCTGCCGCCTGCAGACCAGGCCCAGCCCTGCACCTGTTCTCTGTGCGTCTCCTTTGCGGCAGTCAGTGCAGCCGCAGCAAAGGCGTATTGTTTACTGTGTGTCTCCTCCGCGAGAAGAAAGGTGCAGGGAGGGACCACGTCTGCCTTAACCACGTGCCTGCTAGACTCACAGTAAGTATTTCTCAGGGGGCAGGGGGAGGAGGAACTGAGGGTCGGTGCTCAAGGGTGCACTTCCTGGCGTGGTCTTAACAGTCTGCTGTTCTGATTCCCTGGTTTTCAGTGATCTACATGTTTTAGAAACCAGGCCAGGGGCCGTAAGACTGAAATCCTATTGTAAAAATTACGGAAGTTAATCTGACTTCAACTGAATCCACAAACGCCCCCCTGGAGGTGCAGGTGGGCCACAGGATCACGTCTCCGGAGTGATTTTCCCAAGAGCCTAGGCTTTTCCAGCACACTGATCGCATCTTCACGGCCATGCCCGGAGAGCAGGGCTTGAGCTGTTGACCTGAAATAGTTTGAAGGTGGGGGCTGATGCTTTCCGTTCTCAGAGAAGACATGTCACTTTAGAATTAAGATATTCCGGTGAGGATAAATTAGCTGCCATACTTGCTCATCCAGAAAGTCAAACAAATCATGGATTTTCTGAACTGTGTCCCCATTTTTTCAATAAGGAACAAATTAAATTTTGTAAATATCTATTAAAATGATCTCAGATCTAGAATACTATTTTTTTTCTTTTAATAACTATTTTTTAAGATTGTATTTTTAACATTATTATTATTATTGTTATTATTAATGTTTGTTTATTTTGGGGGGAGTGGAGGAGCAGATAGAAGGGGAGCAAGAACCCCAAGCAGGCTCTATGCCATCTTCATGAAGCCCAGTGCAGGGCTCAGTCCCACAAATCGTGAGATCATGACCTGAGCCAAAATCAAGAGTCAGATGCTTAACCAACTGACACACTCAGGTGTCCCTAAGATTTTATTTTTTAAATTTATTTTATTATTTTAAAGGATTTTTATTTATTTTGAGAGAGAGAGAGAGAGCATCTGCACAGGGTGGGGGTGGGATGGCAGAGAGAGAGAGAGAGAGAGAGAGGGAGAGAATCCCAAGCAGGCCTCCACCCTGTCAGTACACAGCCTGATACAGGGCTTGATCTCACAAAATGTGAGCTCATGGCCTGAGCTGATATCTAGAGTCAGAGGCTGAACTGACTGAGCCACCAAGATGCTCCCCCACCCCCAAGATTTTGTTTTTAAGTGGTCTACACCCACCATGGGGCTCAAACTCAACCCCGAGGTCAAGAGTCACATACTCTTGGGGCGCCTAGGTGGCTTAGTCGGTTAAGCGTCCGACTTTCGCTCAGGTCATGATCTCGCGGTTCGTGGGTTCTAGCCCCGCGTCGGGCTCTGTGCTGACTGCCAGCTCAGAGCCTGGAGCCTGTTTCAGTCTGTGACTCCCTCTCTCTCTGACCCTCCCCTGCTCATGCTGTCTCTCTCTCTCTCTCTACTAGAAATAAATAAAAAAACATTAAAAAAAAAAAAAGAGTCACATACTCTTTGAGCCAGCCAGGTGCCTTAATGGTTAATTTTTTAAATGACAAAAGTGAATACTTTTCACCCACTCAGTAGCCAATTTGAATATACTATACATAGAATTTTTTGTCTCTCTCTCTCTCTCTCTTTTTTTTTTTTTCCTGTAATGGCTGAACAGTATTCCACAGTGTGGTTGTACTTTATGTGTCCGTTCTTCTGTTCATCATTTGGGTAGCTATGATTTTGCTATTAAAATAGAGCTTTGACCATGACCAGTGGGATTCATTCCTGGGTTACAGGACTGGTTCAATATTCACAAATCAATGTGATACATCACAATAACAAAAGAAAAGATAGAAACCATATGATCCTGTCAATAGGTGCGGAAAAAGCATTTGACAAAATACAGCATCCCTTCTTATTAATAAAGACTCTCGGGAAAGTTGGGATTGAATAAGCTTTCTTAAACATCATAAAAGCCATCTATGAGAAGCCCTCAGCTAACATCATCCTCAATGGGGAAAAACTGAGAGCTTTCCCCCTGAGATCAGGAACACGACAGGGATGTCCACTCTCACCACTGTTATTTAACATGGTGCTGGAAGTTCTAGCATCAGCAATCAGATAACAAAAGGGAAAAAAAGGCATAAGAATTGGCAAAAAAGAAGTCAAACTTTCACTTTCGCAGATGACGTGATACTCTACATGGAAAACCCAACAGACTCCACCAGAAGCCTACTAGAACTGATCCATGAATTCAGCAAAGTTGCAGGGGACAAAACCAATGTACAGAAATCGGTTGAATTTTTATACACCAATAATGAAGCAACAGAAAGAGAAATCAAGAAACTAACCCCATTCACAATTGCACAAAAAAACATAAAATACCTAGGAATAAACCTAACCAAAGATATAGAAGATCTGTATGCTGAAAACTATAGAAAACTTACAAAGGAAATTGAAGAAGATGCAAAGAAATNTGAAAAATAAATGATCCAGTGAAGAAATGGACAGAAGACATGAACAGATACTTCTCCAAGGAGGACATCCAGATGGCCAACAAACACATGAAATGATGCTCAGCGTCCCTCCTCATCAGGGAAATACAAATCAAAACCACACTGAGCTACCACCTCACGCCGGTCAGAGTGGCTAAAATGCGCAAATCAGGAGACTATAAATGCTGTTGAGGATATGGAGAAACGGGCACCCTCCTACACTTGGTGGGAATATAAACTGGTGCAACTCCTCTGGAAAACAGTGTGGAGGTTCCTCAAAAAATTAACAATAAAACTCCCCTATGACCCAGCCATAGCACGGGTAGGAATTTACCCAAGGGATACAGGGGTGCTGATATATAGGGCACATGTACTCCAATGTTCATAGCAGCACTCTCAACAATAGTCAAAACATGGAAAGAGCCTAAGTGTTCATCAACTGACAAATGGATCAAGAAGATGTGGTTCATCTATACAATGGAATACTACATGGCAATGAGAAGGAATGATATCTGGCCATTTGTTGCAACATGGATGAAACTTGAGGGTGTTACGCTGAGCAAAATACGTCAGGCAGAGAAGGACAGCTACCATATGTTTGCACGTATAGGAGGATTAGGAGGAACTTAACGGAGGACCATGGGGGAGAAGAAGGGGAGAAATAGTGGGGAGAGGAAGAGAGGCAAACCATGAGAGATTCTTGAATGCCGAGAACAAACTGAGGGCTGATGGGGTTGGTAGAAAGGGGAAGGGGGGTGATGGGCATGGAGGAGGGCACTTGTAGGGATGAGTACTGGGTGTTATATGGAAACCAACTGGACAATAAACTAAGAAAAAATAAAATCTTTATGCAATTTTTTAAAAGAATAAAAATTTAAAAATAAAATAGGGCTGTGATAAGCATTTTCGATGTGTTTCAGTTTTCCAGTGAGATGGATTTCAGGAGAGAAGCCTCTTCAAAATGGTCCTCCAAAGAAGTTGTGTACGTTTTTGTTCTCATGGTAAAAGAGATGTTAAGCACGGAATATTTTCAGAGAATATTCTCAGTCTTAAATTGTTTGTCAGCTGGCAGGTGGAAAATAATACTTCTTTAACATTTTGATTTTATTTTAAAAAATTTTTATTATAATCACTAGTAAGACTGAGCATTCTTATCAAAATCTTTTTTTAATGTTTATTTTTGAGAGAGTGCAAGTGGGAGGAGGGGCAGAGAGAAGGAGAGGGAGGATCTGAAGCAGGCTCTGCACTAACAGCACAGAGCCTGAAGTGGGGCTCAAACTCACAAACCACGAGATCATGACCTGAGACGAAGCTGGACGGTCAACTGACTGAGCCACCTAGGCGCTCTAAGACTGAGCGTTTTTTAGTTGGTCACTATCACTGATATCTTTTTATATGACACCTTTCTCTTTATCATTTTCCTACTGGGTTGTTGTCTTTTTGTTTTATTTGTGTTTTTATTGGTCTGTAAGAACTTGTCCTATGTATGGTAGTAGTCCTATCTTCATGCTTTTGTATGTTACAAGGTACCAGTTTTTGTTCCCACACTTATTGATAGTCTGTATCCCCCATTGCTTTGAAATATCACTCACATACTGAATTCTTACATATACTTTTACACAGCAATGCGTAGATCATTTTTAACTTCCAGTTGGAATTAGCTTTTTCATTTTGATACCTAAACATTTTGACTTGTAAAGTGTCAGTCGTGACTTGCTAAGAGCTCGTCCAGCTTGGGGCAAAATAGGGTTGCATCAGGGAATAGCACAATCTTCTTAGTTCATTTGAGCAGCTGGACTCCAGGAAGAAAGAAACAAAAGGTATACTAACAAAAGGCATGAGTCTGAGTCTGTGAAAGCAATAGCTTTACAGGAAATCCCACCCTGTAGACTTCTACATACTTCTTATTGGCCAGAAGTGGGTATGTGGCCTCCCCCCTAGCTGCAGGAAAATGTGGGAAGGGAGAATTTCTCACGGGACAGATTGATACCTCAAGCAAAATTGGGGTAAGGAGGGAGGGGTAAGTGGATATTGAAAGGGGAACTTGGAGAGTCAGCTACATCTCTCATCTTTCTTCGCTTTCAGAATATCCCCAGGTATTCTAAAGAGACAGAGGGGGAGAGGAGGGAAGGAAATGGAGGTGAGAGGGCAAGGGGGAGAGAGAGAATTTATAAACTAAAATGCTCGTGACCTCAGCATTCAGTTTGATGAGTGTTAACAGGTATATATGGTTGACTCTTGAACAACATGGGTTTGAAGTACATGAGTCCCCTTCTAGGTGGATTTTTTTGATAAATACAGTACAGTACTCTAAACTTATTTTCTTTATGATTTTCTAAATTTTTTTTTAATGCTTATTTATTTTTGAGGGAGAGAGAGTGCGCACATGTGTGAGGGAGGGGCAGAGAGAGGGAGAAAGAGGGTCCAAAGCAGGTTCCACACTGACAGCAGAAAGTCCAATGTGGGGCTCGAATCCACAAACCATGAGATCATGAACTGAGCTGAAGTCAGACACAACCGACTGAGCCACCCAGGTGCCTCTCTTAATATCTTTAGCCTCCTTTATTGAAAGAATACAATATATAATAAATCTAACATACAAAATATGTGTCAATCGACTGTGATCAGTAAGACTTCTGGTCAACAGTAGTCAATCAGTAGTTAAGTTTTGGGGGAATTGAAAGTTATATTCAAATTTTGACTGCACAGGAGGTTGGCACCCCTAACCCCTGTGTTGTTCAAGTCAACGGTATACCTGTGTACCATCACCCAAAACAAGGTGCAAAATATATCTGAAACTCTAGAAACTTCCCTTGTTACATCTTTCTAATTAGTCTTCTTACCCTCACCAGTCATTTTCTGATTTCAGAATCTATGGTAGATTAGATTTGCCTGTTCTTCCCTCTTCTCAAATGTCATATAAACAGAATCATGCAGTATGTAGTCTTTTGCATTCTTTCACTCAACTGTGTTCTTTGAGACGTAGCCATGTTGTTTGCATTATCAAAGATAAAGTCGGGGGTGCCTGGTGGCTCGGTCACTTGAGCATCTGACTCTTGATACTGGTTCAGGACATGATCTCATGGTTTGTGGAATTGAGCCCCATGTCCGGCTCTGTACTGACAGTGTGGAGCCTACTTGGGATTCTCTCTGTCTCTGTCTCTCTCCCCCTCTGTCTCTGCTCCTCCCCTGCTTGTGCATCCACACACACTCTGTCAAAATAAATAAACATTAAAAATTTTTTTTGAAGATAAAACTAGATACTAGTTAAAGTGGTGAGGACAGGGTTTAATCAGTAATAATTATTGCAATAAGGAAAAGAGTTCAGAGTGAATGAAACTCCGATTTGTACAGAGGACATTTTAAAGAGAATGAGGGAGTAAGGTTGGGGGTGAATAAAGTCCAAGAAGTAAAAAACTACAAAGTCTAGGAAAGGAATTGGTTCATGTGAAACCACCTGGATTTGCTCACTGGGAGAGAGGCCTGATCTTTCAGTGTTGGCTAGAATAAACAATGGATGCTTTTGGCAGCCTTGAGTTTTCTCAGGCAGGTACTAAGGGGTGCTGGAGTCATCCTAGGGTTGGAGCTTGAGCTGTTAGAGTCTATATTAGTGTTTGTTCAAGTCTCTATACAGTAAGTTAGGGTTGAAGCCTAGTTGAGAAGAGGGCTCAGAGGAGCCTGGCTAGAGTTTGGTCAAGGAGAGAGTCTTTGTCAGTATAAAGTAGTTTATTCCTATACATGTAGTATGAATATACTGCAATTTGTTCATGTGTTTTCCCAATGATAGGACATTTGAGTTGTATTGAAGTTTTTGGTCATTGTGAATAGGCTACAATGGATATTCTTATAGAAGTCTTAAATTTCTCTCAAATAAATGTCTAGGAGTGGAATTGTTTAGTCATAGGGTGGATATATATTTAACTGTTAGACTAATTTCCAAAATGGTTTATCAGTTTATACTTCCCACCGGCAATATATCGAAACTCAGTTGCTCAACATTCTTGTTAACATGCTATATTGTAAGGTGAAATAGCTCATTATGGTTTTAAATTGCATTTCCCTGGTGACTAATGATCTTAGGCATCTTTTTGTGTGCTTACTGAACATTCCTACATCTTTCATGAACTGTCTGTTCAAGTCTTTTGCCTATTTTTGTTGTCAAGACCCTTACTAGTTTATGTCTTTTATATTTTAAGGATGTTACTACTTTGTGATGTCACAGGTATTTTTCCTCACTTGATATTTGCCCTTCATGTTTGCCTGTGACATCTAAGCTTACAGTTGTCTGTGTGGTGAAGGCAGTATGGTATTTGATTTTGCTGTGACATGCGCTCTTGCGTCTTGACATCAGCTGTGATTTATTCTCCATGTGTCCTCAGTCACTACCGAGTTGGGTTAGAGTTGTCATTATCTGTGCAAGTGGATGTGGTCATCATCGCTCGGGGCGTGGCTGGACAGCTACATCCTCAGCTCTTGGGTGCTTCTGTCCACCTGCCTTTTAAGGGCCATTTGAAGAAGGAGCAAAAATCCTGATTGCTGTTCAAGAACCATTCATTGATAACCTTCTGATGAGATCAAGAAAGGCTCAGTAACAGAACCTACATCTGGAAGGTCAGTAGCATGGAAGGAAATCTTGGAGAGGATGATGGAGACCTCTTGGGAACATAGCCTTGCCATGCCCTTGGCAGCATGAAGGTCAATATTGTATGGAAACTCACAGATACCCGAAAAGGGAAGACTTAACCAGCTCATTGCACTCATCCATTTCCTTTCATCTGTTTAAATAAGTGTCCAAGGGCTTTTGCAGGGGCGCCTGGCTGACTCAGTCAGTAGGGCATGCAACTCTTGATCTGGTTGTGAGTTCAAGCCCCACATTGTGCATAAAGCCGGCTTTCAGAATAATTAAACAAGCAAACAAGTAAATAAGTGGGCTTTTTCCAACAAGCACAAACTTAAAATTCTAAGCAGTAAGAAAAACATTAAGCTAACTGGCAGTGTTTCTTCTTTCTTTTTTCAGTCTTAACAGTTAATGGTGTCTTAGAATAAAATATGGCATAGAATTAGTGAAGAAAAAGTTGAAAACATAGAGATAAGTTCACACACACACACACACACACACACACACACACACACCCCAGAGCTCCCCGAGATAATCATTGTTAGTGTTCTGGTACCAGTCCCCTAGTACTTGCCTGTAAATACAGACACATACACATAGACACATGTATTCACGGGCACGTTGGCTACATATGTTTTTGGCCTAACTTTTTTCCCGTCACAGTGTGTCTTGAACATCTTGGCATGTCTGATCCTTCTAGTTTAATCGGAAGTGACCAGTTAGCGTTTCCTTGTATGGATCCACCACGTTCAGCTGAGCTCCCAGTGTTGGCTTGTAAGTTCTGAAACTGGTTGCCTGTCTCCCTTTGGAGCTCCCCATGAACAGTGCCCGACAGTCCTTTGACTCTTCCTCTTCTTATCAACATGCTATCTTATGTTGGCCAATCTGAGGTGCATATCAGTGACATCCTTTTCCTCCCAGAAACCACTGGCAGACTTCTAGATCTGAAGACTGGAAGGAGACACATGTTGCAAACATTAGAAAGTTGGAGTCATTAAGGACTGGGATCGGATAGGTTACATTTATTCATCTCCCCATGGTTTGGGGCCAATGCACACGGCTGCAGAGATCTCACCCTGGCTCCCATCACGCCCTTTGTGGCCTGAGCCTGCTTCTCTCTCCACCTCCCTCTCCAGTTTCTCCTGTTTCTCCACTGTTCTCCAGCCTCCCTGCCTACTTTCTGCTACTGGAATATTCCAAAGTGCTTCCTGCCCAGAGCATTTCTGTCTGCTACCCTCCTGTCCAGAATGCCTTTTGCACAGCTTTCTCCAGTTCTGTAAGGACCCAACTCAGCCCACTCCCTTTCCAGGGAGGTTTTCCCTCTCACATTCTCTAAAGTAGGGCCATCCCAAAGGAAACAACCCACAAAACTAATAGGCAACCAACGGAATGGGAAAAGATAGTTGCAAATGACATAGCAGATAAAGGGTTAATATCCAAAATCTATAAGGAACTCACCAAACTCGACACCCAAAAAACAAACAACCCAGTGAAGAAATGGGCAGAAGATATGAACAGACACTTCTCCAAAGAGGACATCCAAATGGCCAACAAACACATGAAACGATGCTCAGCATCCCTCCTCATCAGGGAAATACAAATCAAAACCACAGTGAGATACCACCTCACGCCAGTCAGAGTGGCTAAAATGAGCAAATCAGGAACTCTAGATGCNGCTGTCCTTCATCTGTCCGAAGCTCTTACTTATCTTTGTGTCCGGTTCACCACTGTATCCCCCCTGCCTGGCACTTAGCAGACACTCAACAAATATTGTTTGATTGAAGCAATAGTATGAAATTGACAGACTACAGCTGAAGGGGGGGGGGGAACTCTCCTTGTCAGCCAGGAGAGGGCGGTAGTAAGTCCGACGCAGAGTTTGTAGAGGGGCAACTTGATCAGCTTTCAGCAGTCAGGGCTGCGGAGCCTTGGAGTGAGTGCCTTTTTTGTGGAACGTAGTGAGGCAGTGGCTTGGTGTTGTTGAGGGAGTCTTGCATTGGATGTCAGGGTTGACCAGGTCCGTTCTAAGGACCCCTCCAACCCTTACATCCATGTTTGATGACTTTCTCATCACTAGTCTGGTTCTTGCTTCGATTGCAGATGTGACCTTTACCACTAGATGGCACTAGATAATTCCTTTGAGGCCAATACTCCCCTAATCCACCAACAGCGAGAACACCATTTTCTTTCTTTAATTATTGTAGTTGACATACAGTGTTATATTAGTTTCAGATGTGCAACAAAGTGATTTGACAAATCTGCACATTACTCAGCTCTTACCACAATTAAGTGTCGTCGCCATCTGTCACCATGTGTTATAACAATATTATTGACTGTATTCCCTATGTTGTATTTTTCATCTTGGTGAGTTATTTATGTAACTGAAAGTTTGTACCCCTTAAGCCCTCTTTGCCTATTTTCCCCATCCCCTCCCCATTTCCTCTGGCAACCACCACTTTGCTCTCTGTGTTTAAGAGTCTGTTTTGTTTGTTTGGAGAACAGATTTTTCATCGCATTTATACCCTGAACACACACTTCCACAAAAACTTCACAAAACAATCTTAACTCCTACAGTGTGTAATGCATACTGATATTTTCTATTTTACTCTGTTCAACTGCATTTTCAGAGATGAAGACTTGCAAACGACAACACTGATTTTATGAGACGGATGGGTCATCATTCATTTTTTGAAAAGCACTATTTTAGACAGCCGAGCCCGTTCACCCTTGTAAAACTTGGACAGTCTGGACCCTTAGCAAATTGTGTCCCTTAACGAGTACTTTGTGTGTTTCCGTGTTGAGTTGCTGCCTTGAGTAGCCAAAAGTATGTGCTTCCTCATGGGTGTCTGTGGATGTGTGAATGTGGACATGAGAGAGACTGGGCGGGAGACAGGTTTGTACAAGATTAGCACCGATCACAATCAAGGCAGCAGTAAGCCTTGTCAGTGGATATAAAGAGAAGGTAGAATATCTGCTTCTGGGAGCTCAAACCCTAGCTAGGTGACAGTCTCTCTCTCTCTCTCTCTCTCTCTCTCTCTCTCTCTCTCTCTCTCACACACACACACACACACACACACACACACACACACACCATCCCCTCTCAGCTGATTCATCAAACAACATGGAAATGAGCTCCTACACTCAGGATATCACTTAGGATGCTTCAGAGTGTAAGTAACAGATGCCTGACTCCATTTGGTTTAAATGATAAAGACATGTATAAATTCTCAAAATGTCTGTTGAGAGGTAGAGCGGGCTCCAGGCCCACAGTGGCTTGGCATGGCCTTAAGGATCCAGGTTCCTTCCATCACATGTCCTTGTCCTAAGTCTGGATCCACCCATGGTTGCCAGAAGACCTTCAGCGATAATTGGGGCTTCTGATCCCTGGTGAAGGAAACTAGAACTTTGATTCCCTGTGGTGTAGTCTGGGGAGCATTTCGGTTCCCATAGCATTTTCCAGGTTGTAGTGTAGACCAGAGAGTGTAAGAGACAATGGCTTTGTCTAGGTTGTAACTGTACTGTTTATTTGTTCCTGGTTTTCCCACTAGGACCTCCTTAAGGGATGTGAAATGACAGAGCCGGGGGAAATACTTAGGGAGTCCCAGGTGAGTTTTACAGAACAATTCTACATCTCCTTTCCTGTGGACCCAGAACTTCTGGCTGAGTAGAGTGTCTGAAGAGCTCTGTCCAGTTTGCTGAGTGAATACATGGCCGCAGGCCTTCTGGGTGAGGTGTGAGATGAGGTCCTATGCTCTCTAGGGTCCTGGGAATGGAATTAGCGTCAGAACACAGAGAGGTGACACACGGCCGCTGAGGGAGGGTGAGAGGCAACGTAAGTGAACACACAGTGGATGGCTGCATCTGTTTACATCTGTGCTGAGTGTGAAATGTGAATCTGTCGGCCTTTGGAAGTAGACGGTTTTCCTCCTTGCCCTGGTTCCTGAGAACCTGAATCTACTGACCTCTACTCACCTGCCTCCTTTTCATCCCTTCCAGGTTTGCAGTCAGCATTGGCTACTGGCATGACCCCTACATCCAGCATCTTGTAAGGCTGTCTAAGGAGAGGAAGGCCCCCGAGATTAACAGAGGCAAGTGACCCTATCCCTCCTCCCTGTTCCCCCTCATCAGCCAAGAGGCCTCAGGTTTTAGGGATTCATTGTTTTGTTTTTTAAACAATACAAATTTATTATCTTCCAGTTCTGAAGGTCAGAAGTCAAACGTGGGTCTTACTAAGTCAAAGTGTCTTCGGGGCTGTTTCTTTTGGAGACCATAGGGGAGAGTCTATTTCCTTTTCTTGTCCACCTTCTAGAAGCCACCCGCATTCCATGGAGGGTGGCCCCTTCTCCATTTCAGAGCCAGCCGTATAACAGAGGGATTCACTCTTAAAATGAGAGCTCCAGTGTTCACTCTTTCCAGTAGTATAGGGATTGCTTATTTCCCAACATCCTCACCAACACAGTGTATTATGAAGCTTTTCATCTTTGTTAATCTGATACATGAAAAATGATCTCTTATAGTAATTTTATATTCCTCTTATTTTGGGGTGATGTTGAAGATCATTATTATTACTTTTTAATGTATATTTTGAAAATGTTTATTTTGAGAGGGAGAGAGAGAGTGCACCCATGCTTGCAAGCGGGAGAGGGGCAAAGAGAGAGGGAGAGAGAGAATCCCAAGCAGGCTCCATGCTGTCAGCACAGAGCCTGACGTGGGGCTCAAGCCCTTGAACCATGAGATCATGACCTATGCTGACGTCAGGAGTCGGACGCTTAGCCAACTAAGCCACCCAGGTGCCCCCAAATAATTTTTATATGTTTAAGAGCCATTTTGTTTATCTTTCACTGTAAACTGTCCGTTCATGGAAATAATTACATTTTTGACCTTGTTAAAGTGATAGTCACATTATTAGGCTCTGCAAATAGTTTCTGTCAAGGCAGTGAATTTGAGACAGGAGGGTGACTTAGTCTCAGCCAGATTGAGAAAGTAGCCAAATGACCACAGTTCTTGTGAGTGCAGGAATCTTGGCCCTAAAGATGGGTACTATGGGGAGTTTCTATAAAAAATGCAAAGCAGTTTTAAAGTGGTGCTTCCTGAGAATAAGGACATGGTACTTACTCTGAGCTGAAGGTGAAACCAGGCATCAGTAAGAGTGGACAAGTCCTGGCTAAGAGGTCTTAAGCCTCCCACCCATGCTCTTGAGGTCACTTTCCTAACAAACACTGCAGAAGCAGGGCCCCACCATGGTGCCCTGCATGCCAGGGGCCCTGGACAGCATGTCAGCCCTCCTTCCTTCTTCTTCTCCCTGGGTTGGCATCACTAGACTATGGCCCCATAGTAGGAGAGTGCTTCCCAAAGAGTGTGTGGGGAGCATCTTTAAATTTTTCCAATATCCAGTCTACTGTGGGCGATACTCTGTAATCCATAATAAAAAGGATTTACTAGAAAAGTAAAATGAAAGAGACCTTTAAAAGACAAGCTCAAATCATTTGCAAGTAGAATCCATCCATAGACATGAAATTCCTCAGTCAAATTGCAGGTTTTTAAATGCTACTCAAATTTTGTTCTTAAAATAGTTATAGTGTAAGCAGCAGGGCTTTAGAACACAGATCAATTTTATCTTCCTTTGTCCCTCTTTTATTTTTTTTTTAGTTTTTAAAAAAAAATTTTTAATGTTTTATTTCTTTTTTTTTTTAATGTTTTATTTATTTCTAGGAGAGAGAGAGAGACAGCTTGAGCAGGGGAGGGTCAGAGAGAGAGAGAGTCACAGACTGAAACAGGCTCCAGGCTCTGAGCTGGCAGTCAGCACAGAGCCCGACGCGGGGCTCGAACCCACGAACCGTGAGATCATGACCTAAGCGAAAGTCAGACGCTTACCGACTAAGCCACCCAGGCGCCCCCCTTTGTCCCTCCTTTATTTCTCATCTCCTTTGTTCTAGCTTCCCACCCCACAGCTTAACATTTCAATGCATTAGGCAGCCCTTTGCCTGTGCCCTCCCTTCCTCTCCCCCCAATATTATTTTCCATACGGTCTCACAATTTTGAGTTCTAGCAGATTCTGAGTAGCTTTCATTTAGCCATGAAAAAGCATATTTCCAAGAAGAACGTTTAGATCCAATGTTTTGATGTAAGACATTTTATCTTTCATAAGTAGAATTAGGGGACATTGTATTTTTCTTAAGATAGTTGATCCAACCGTTAGGTAGATTGTGCTTATTTTGGTTCAAATAGCTTTAAAAAAAAAAAAAAAAAGGAAGAGAATTTTAAAGTCGTTATTTCTCCCATAAGGTCTACAGATAAATCACGGCCCCTGATGCAGGGTGGAAGGGTTGTGTTTTGTTCTTCTGGTGTGGTGGGCTTTGCCCATCAGCACTGAGTGATAGCTTGTCTCTGTCTCTCAGGATATTTTGCTCGAGTCCATGGTGTCAGTCAGCTTATAAAGGCATTTCTATGGAAGACAGAATGTCATTGTCAAATTCTAAATCTCGGGGCCGGGATGGATACCACCTTCTGGAGATTAAAGGTAAATTAAAAATACCCCCCCCCCTTCTTTCCCAAATTGTTTAATTTTGTGACGGTTCCCACCAGTTTCAGACTGTTAGGGGCGCCTGGGTGGCTCAGTCAGTTGAGCACCTGACTCTTGCTTTCGGCTCAGGTCAAGGTCTCTCAGTGTGTGGGTTCAAGCCCTGCATTGGGCTCTATGCTGAGGGCGCAGAGCCTGCTTGNTCTTCTTTCCCAAATTGTTTAATTTTGTGACAGTTCCCACCAGTTTCAGACTGTTAGGGGCGCCTGGGTGGCTCAGTCAGTTGAGCACCTGACTCTTGCTTTCGGCTCAGGTCAAGGTCTCTCAGTGTGTGGGTTCAAGCCCTGCATTGGGCTCTATGCTGAGGGCGCAGAGCCTGCTTGGGATTCTCTCTCTCTCTCCCTCTCCCTCTCGCTCTCTCTCTCTCTCTGACCCTCGCCCCATCTCCCTCTCAAAACAAACATTTTTTAAACTGTTAGAAATGCATGCAGAGGGAACGCAGCGACTGCCTGTCTCGCGTCCCTGTCCCCATCTGCTTGCACCTGCTGCGCGACCGGCATCAGCCACATACTTGATGTCACCAGGGCCTTAGTTACGTGCCTTGCTTCTTAGCTCCTGCTCTTATGAAAGGGTTGTGGTAAAAACCCTCGGATACATTTGCTGTGTGTGTGTGCAAGAGCGCTGTCAGTGGAGCAGCTGGGATGGGGACCCATGAGCTTGTCGTTTTGACGATAACAAAGATTGTGCTGTCATCGTGAGGATGTCTTCAGTACAGTTCGGAGATTTGCAGGGCTGGGTGATGGTAACATGACACAAAGCCCTTTCGTAGACGTTCTCTGATCTTTTTTAAAAAGTTTACTTCTTCATTTTGAGAAAGAGAGAAAGAGAATCCTAAACGTAGGGCTCCATCCGACGAAGCGCCAAACCATGACCCAAGCTGAAATCAAGAGTCAGACGCCAGCTGGGGCGCCTGGGTGGCTTCGTCGGTTAAGCGTCCGACTTTTGCTTAGGTCATGATCTCGCGGTTCATGGGTTCGAGCCCTCGTCGGGCTCTGTGCTGACTGCCAGCTCAGAGCCTGGAGCCAGTTTCAGAGTCTGTATCTCCCTCTCTCTGACCCTCCCCTGCTCACGCTGTCTCTCTCTCCTAGAAATTTAAGAAAAAAAAAAAAGTCAGACACCAGCTGCCTGAGCCACCCAGGCGCCCCTCCATTCTCTCATCTGATCCCTCACCTCCTTCATTAGGGATCAACAACTGGTGGGTGTAATTACACTCACTTGCAGAAGAGGAAACGGGTCCAGTTAGTGGCAGAATCAGGACGCAGGCCTGGTCTCTGATTCCGAGCTGGAATTCTAGCACCATACCTTGTCCCTACAACAGTCTCATCAATTGCATTTTCTTTTTTGTAGGTTTGTACAGATGTTTCTTGGTTCCTCTATCAGGTCGTTCATGTGGCAGTCATGGGTACGTGCATTTCCCCAGATTCTTGCAGAAGTACACCAAGATAAGTTAGAGCGTGTGTGCCCAGTGCGACCTGAGTGTGCCTTTTGTCCCTAATCAGTTCACCTGATAAGGTCTTCGGTCATCAGTGCTCCCAACCTTTCTCTCACTGAGGCGAGAAATCAGTGGCCACAGCACAGGCTTAGTATTGACCATTTGCCTCTGCATTCTTCATTCGGGATAAGGTAGCTAACGTTTCTGAAGTGCGTGCACACATGTGACCTCAGGAATTAACATGGGAGCTATGTGCGGGGTACGGAGTGGGGGGTACACAGATGGGGAGAGGGGGGCTGTGAGAGCTTGTGTCTTCCCCAGATCTGAATGCCAGGGCATTGGAGCAGGGAACAAACAACGGACTGCAGTTCATCCGAGTCCAGATTCCTTCCTTGTTCTCTCCATAGAGCCTGGGGCCGCCGAGGGGGGCTCTTTGCCTCTTTGGAGTCAGTGATGCCTCTGTACCTCAGAGACCATGGTGCGGTGGAAGGGACTGGAACAGAACACAGTGGCAGAACGTGTGCAGTGTTAATGGAAGCCACTGGAGAAACTCCTCCTTTGGGCCTGACACCCTTTCAACTTGGTCCCATGGTTTGGTTTCTCCCCCTGCTGTGTAGGCAGGTTAATCATTAATAAATCTGAGATTTTTATGTTTTGAGCAAGGTACACTGAGCCTTAAGTACCCCTTCCAAGAAAAAGGTTATGTCTCAGGAGTGAGGAAGAATAGCTCAGGGTCTGAAAGATTTTGTGGAGGTTTTTCCTTTTGTTTGAGAATTATATTGGTCTAAAGGGTTTTTAAAAAATCAAAGTTTCTTTTTAGAAAAGTTATGCTTGTTTGCTCTTTGGAGCAGGAGCTGAATGGGCCAAATTCAGGCTGCCACCTGTTTTTGTAAATAAAGTTTTATTGCAACACAGCCAACTGCCATTTACTCGCGACTTCCCTGTGGCTGGTTCATGTCTGCGGCAGCGGGGTGGAGGGTTCCGGCAGAGACCGCCTGGCCTGCGGAGGCTGGAATGCTGGCTGCCTGTTCACAGCAAGTGTGCTGATCCCTGTTTCTGAGCTCTCTGTGCTTCTGTAAAAGAGTAGGGAAAATCTTGTCCACTAGTCTAGGTGTCGCACCTGCTACCTGAGATGGTCCCTGGCTGCGCCAGCGGAGGCTTGGCTGCGGGTCACAGGCTTTCTGTGGCCACTAGGGTGTGAGCCCGTTCTGTGTGATGTCAGGGGCCCAAGGCCGCTGGGACAGTTGAAGGCTCCCACCTCAGGCAGCGGGTGAGAATAGGGTACAGGAAAGCCGGTACCGTCCTAAACCAAGAATAAAGGGTGAGTGCAACCCTTCAAGGGACCTCAGCTTCTTGGTGTCTCTTGAATTCTGTTTCCGCACAGCCAGAGGATCAAGGATGCAGGGGGTCAGTCTCTATATTTGCAGCCTGTGCAGCGGTCAGCCATGTTGGATCTCCTCTGAGTTTGTGGGATTCCCTTCCTCACGGCTGTTCCTGGCTGCCCTGCGGGAGCTATGCACGGTCTTGGGTATCTTCCATGCCTCCTGTGACATGCTAGCCACTGGCGAGTGGTGTGTCAAAAGGGTTTAGGGCATCCCAGAATAAACAGTTGAAGCATCGCATCCCACAACCATTTTTGCCCCTTTCCCAAAGGCAAGAAAGATGTCTGTTCCTTAAAACCTCCAGGTGTGCCTTCTGGAAGCTTTCTCTCCACGGTGACCCCTTAATCAGAATTCTTAGGAGGGGCAAGTCGTTGATGCATGGCAAAGCTCTTTATAAAGTCAGAAGTCCTAGACGAGATGTAGGATCATATGCTGTCCTTCATTTGCTTTTTTTTTTTCTAATGTTTTATTTATTTCTAGGAGAGAGAGAGAGAGAGAGAGAGACAGCGTAAACAGGAGAGGGTCAGAGAGAGAGGGCGACAGACTNCGGGGCTCGATCCCACAAACCGTGAGATCATGACCTGAGCCGAAGTCAGAAGCTTAACAAACTGAGCCACCCAGGCGCCCCTGCTTCTTATTGTTCTCATGGCCTTCTGGAATTTTAGAGTGTGTGTAACTTTTCATATCGTGTGAGTAAAATTCTTGTAGGGTGCTCTGGAATTTCCTAGCAAGAGTTATCTCCTCTATGCTCTAAACCTTCCCTCCAAATATCTTCAGACAGCATTTTACATGGCCCTGCTCTGCACATAGATCCCCTGAGATTTTCCAAGGGGTGACGGGCCGCTGGCTCTCACAGTTCTGACACTTGCCCTTCGGGGTCACCTCCTACTGGAAAATGCTTGCTCGTGATTCCTGTCCCCCTCCCCCACTGTCACGCTGTCCCAGGGGGTTGGCTCCCCTCTGTCCCTGCTCTCCATTGCTCATTACCGTCCACCTAAAAGGTATTCTGCCCAGTTGCTCAAGTCAGAAAGAGGGGTGTCATCCTCACTCCGGCCTCTCCTTTATCCCGGCCTACACCGAGGAGCCCCACCACCAGGTTCTGGGCACCAACAACTGTCTTTTTCTTTGTTTTTTTTCCCCCTTTAAGTATGTGGCTCTGTATTTGTGGAACGTAAGTACAGGTGGATACGGGGGTGTTAAAAGAACGCTTTGGGGAGACGCTGGGCAGGTCACCAGGGTGTGGAGCGCCTTGTGTCTTTCCCCAAGCCTCAGGGGCATGAATATCTGCCACAGCAACACACAGGGTGGGGTGTCGTGGAGAGTCCAGACAGCGGTGTCCTTACTTAGAGTGTGAGCTAAGGAGGAGAGAGTGCGTTGGAGAATACTTATCAGGGCTGAGGGATTGATTGGATGTGACAGAGGTGGAGAGAAGGTGCTAGGATGGCCAGGGGGGCGACCAGGCTGGGGCTACAGAAGGGGGAGCAGGGTCGTGTGTGTGTGTGTGTGTGTGTGTGTGTGTGTGTGTGTCTGCCACACTGTTGTCCTACAGGGTTCAGTAAAAATAAATGTACACCCCAGGCCAAGACCCATATCTATGTACCTGTGTCGATAAGTTTTTTTTTTATAAGTTTATTTATTTTGAGAGGGAGAGAGAACCAGTGAGAGAGGGAACCAGTGGCAGAGGTTGGGGGGGGGGGGGAAGAGGATCCAAAGTGGGCTCTGTGCTGACAGCACAGAGCCCCCATGGGGGGCTCAAACTCATGAACCATGAGATCATGACCTGAGCCAAAGTCGGACGCTTAACCGACTGAGCCACCCAGGCACCCTGTACCCGTGTCAGTAAATGGTAATGGCAGACATGTGACACTTACTAAGGCAGGCCCTGTTCTGAGTGTCACTTGTGTGTATTTATTTCCTCATTAATGCTCACAACCCCATGAGA
This sequence comes from Crocuta crocuta, assembly GCF_008692635.1. NCBI lineage: Eukaryota > Metazoa > Chordata > Mammalia > Carnivora > Hyaenidae > Crocuta > Crocuta crocuta. Next base: position 8,490,078 of record NW_027532208.1, read on the forward strand.
CACTATCACTTTCTCTACTTTGCAGACAGGAGAAACCAGGGCCAACCCAGGGAGTTGAGTGACTTCAGGGCCTCACAGCAGGCAGGCGGGGGAGCTGGGACCCGATCCCCCTGTCTTCGGCTCCAGAGCACCTGGCCTTTACCACTGGCTGTAACCTCCCCTCACAGAAAGAAGTAGACATGTCACAAAGCAGTACCCATCCCCACAGTGTGCGATGCTTTGGGATTTTTGCTGTTTTATTCCATTTTAACCCTCAACTGCTAGTCAGAACCCCCCACATTGGTGTCCTGACCGTCTCTAATTCATCTCAGTGTGCGTTTTGGAAAATTCTGTTAGGCCCTACCCCCCAGCGCCTCTCAGCTCCTCCTCACCTCCATCCCGGGGGCTGCTCCCCCAGTTTGGGCTCCCAGTGCCTTCTTCCTTGGACAGCCGTGATAACCCCTCACTCCTGGCCTCCACACATTCCCCATACGGAGACCACAGTAATCTGAAAAATACATTTCTGCTCATATCGCTCCCAGATTTAACACCCTTCAGTACCCCATTGCTCTTCGGGGCCTAGGACTTGGTACATGAAGGTGATTGGTAAATGTATGAGTGAATACATAATTCTAAAACTTTCTGCGTATTTTCCCTCAGGATGAAGATCTTCTCCCAAGTAGATATTTTGAGGTGGACTTTCCCATGATAGTCACCAGAAAGCTGAACAGCATCTGGTAAGTATGGCTTTGACCAGAGGCGAGAGCCCGGTGGGTTCAGAGGCAGTGGTCAGGAGGTGGCTGCTCTGAACACCAGAGACCTCATTTAAGGGACTTTTCCTTTTACCCCTTTCCCATTTTATTCCTGGCCCCAAGATCCTCATTCCAAACTGCCTTCAAAGTGAAATATACCCTCCCTTGCACCTCTTCTGTCCATTAATGTAATTTCTCTGACCATTTCAAAGAAATGACTTGTTGTGGTTTAGTAATTTGAAGTTAAAAAAAAGTTTTTTTTTTACTGTTTTATTTATTTTTGAGAGGAAGAGAGAGACAGAGTCTGAGTGGGGGAAAGGCAGAGAGAGAGACACACACACAGAATCCAAAGCAGGCTCCAGGCTCTGAGCTGTCAGGACAGAGCCCAGCGTGGGACTCCAAGTCATGAACCGTGAGATCATGACCTGAGCCAAAGTTGGAAGCTCAGCCTACTGAGCCACCCAGGAGCCCCAATAATCTGAATTTGTATGTGTGCTTTGGCTACTTCTTTATCTCCAGGCATAGAAAGGTGCCTGGCCCAGAGCAGATGTGTAGTAAATAGCGTTTGAAGAATAACGGGAGGCCCAAGTTGGTCATTCACTATATATGAGATAGTGTGGGGGCCACCCTGAGTCCAAGTCTTAAGAATTTTGCAAAGTTGTAGATGACGAGTTTGTGAATCTTTGCTGAAAGCTTTTGTAGCACTGTGTGAAATGCTTCACTCGGATCATCTCATTCAGTCCTCCGAGCCGACACATGACTTACATGCTCTTATTAGCAGGTGAGGAAACCAAAGCTCAAAGACATTAAGCTCATTTCCGTAAGGTCAACTGTTGTGGAAAGGGTAGAGCTGAAATTTAAACCCTGACCCTAAGCCCCAAGTCAGATTTTCTCAGTGGCTTTAACCTATACTTCCTCCCCTTCTTTTTACATTAGTCATTTCAACAAAATCTTAACTCTTACAGTTAAGAAAAATTTTAGTAAACATTAAAAATTTCACCTTGTTCTTTAAAGATGTGTACTCCTCACAATCTAGAAATATATTTTATGGTTTTTTCCTGATTTTTTCTATGAAAACAAGTTTTTCCCCTTTCCAAATATAAGATTGTATTACACAAAATGTGCATTTTATTTTTTTAATTTTTAAAATATTTATTTATTTTTGAGAGAGAAGGAGACAGAGTGCAAGCTGGGGAGAGGCAGAGGGAAAGGGAAACACAGAATCCGAAACAGGCTCCAGGCTCTGAGCTGTCAGCACAGAGCCCGATACAGGGCAACAGTTCATGAACTGCATGCTTGATCATGATGAGCCAAAGTCAAATGCTCAACTAACTGTGCCACCCAGGCATCCCACAGGGTACAACCTAGCTTGTTAGAACACTGAGTAAAATAAAAGCAGGTGGGCTCTAACCTAACCCTAGAGGAGGTTTCTGGGGTGAAAAATGTGAGTAGATGGCTTCTCTGGGGAATTCTACCAGACATTTAAATCAGAGTTAATACCCATTCTTCTCAAGCTATTCCAAAAAAAAGAGATAGAAGGAAAACTTCTGGACTCATTCTATGAAGCCAGCATCACTTTGATTCCCAAACCAGAGAGAGACCCAGCAAAAAAAGAGAACTACAGGCCAATATCCTTGATGAATACGGATGCAAAAATCTTCAACAAGATACTTGCAAATCGAATTCAACAGCATATAAAAAGAATTATCCACTATGATCAGTGGGATTCATTCCTGGGTTACAGAGCTGGTTCAATAATCGCAAATCAATCAATGTGATACATCACGTTAACAAAAGAAAAGATAAAAACCATACGATCCTGTCAATAGATGCAGAAAAAGCATTTGACAAAATACAGCATCCTTTCTTAATAAAGACCCTTGAGAATGTCAGGATAGAAGCCATTTATGAAAAGCCCACAGCTAATATCCTCAATGGGGAAAAACTGAGAGCTTTCCCCCTGATATCAGGAACACAAAGGGATGTCACTCTCACCATTGTTGTTTAACATTGTGTTGGAAGTCCTAGCATCAGCAATTAGACAACAAAAGGAAATAAAAGGCATCAAAATCTGCAAAGAAAAAGTCGAACTTTCACTTTTCACAGAGATGACATGATACTCTACATGGACTCCACCAGAAGCCTACTAGAACTGACCCATGAATTCAGCAAAGTTGTAGGGTACAAAATCAATATACAGAAATCGGTTGCATTTTTATACACCAATAATGAAGCAACAGAAAGAGAAAGCAAGAAACTGATCCCATTCACAATTGCACACAAAAAACAAAACAAAACAAAAAAAAAACATAAAATACCTAGGAATAATCCTAACCAAAGATATACAAGATCTGTATGCTGAAAACTATAGAAAACTTATGAGGGGAATTGAAGAAGACACAAAGAAATGGAAAAACATTCCATGCTCATAGATTGGAAGAATAAATATAGTTAAAATGTCACTACTACCCAAAGCAAGCTACACATTCAATGCAATTCCAATAAAAATTGCACCAGCATTCTTCTCAAAGCTAGAACAATCCTAAAATTTGTATGGAACCACAAAAGATCCCTAATAGCCAAAGTAATATTGAAGAAGAAAACCAAAACTAGAGGCATCACCATCCCAGACTTTAGCCTCTACTACAAAGCTGTAATCATCAAGACAGTATGGTACTGGCACAAGAACAGACACATAGACCAATGGAATAGAATAGAGAACCCAGAATTGGATCCACAAATGTGTGGCCAATTAATCTTTGAAAAAGCAGGAGAAAGTATCCAATGGAGAGAAGACAGCCTCTTTAACATATGGTGCTGGGAGAACTGGACAGCAACATGCAAAAGAATGAAACTAGACCCCTTTCTTACCCCATACACAAAAATAAACTCAAAATGGATGAAGGACCTGAATGTGAGACAGGAAACCATGAAAACTCTAGAGGAGAAAGCAGGGAACAACCTCCTTGATGTCAGCCACAGGAATTTCTTACTTGGCACATCCCCAAAGGCAAGAGAATCAAGAACAAAGATGAACTACTGGGACCTCATCAAGATAAAAAGCTTCTGCACAGCAGAAGGAAACAATCCATAAAACTAACAGGCAACCGATGGAATGGGAAAAGATAGTTGCAAATGACATATCGGATAAAGGGCTAGTATCCAAAACCTATAAGGACCTCACCAAACTCCACACCCGAAAAACAAACAATCCAGTGAAGAAATGCGCAGAAGACATGAACAGATACTTCTCCAAAGAGGACATCCAGATGGCCAACAGACACATGAAATGGTGCTCAGCGTCACTCATCATCAAGGAAATACAAATCAAAACTGCACTGAGACACCACCTCACACCAATCAGAGTGGCTAAAATGAACAAATCAGGAGACTATAGATGCTGGTAGGTGTCTTTCCTTTTTACTAGAACGTTAGTTACTTTCACATGTTTTTATGCCTCTAATTAGCTTTTTTTTTTTTTCATTTCAGCATGAAGAATTCTTTTTAGTATCTTGCAAGGCAAATCTCAGGCAGGCTGAGGAGGAATTCTTCCACAAATTCTCTCGTTTATGGATATCTCCCAGTTTTGCAGTCTCCAGGTTATTTTTTCCCCAAATTGTGATGAGTAGGGGTGGAGCAGGTTTGCTGACTCCTTTGAATCTGCAGTCCTTGCCAAGGTTTCTCTTTATTTTCAGATAGAGATGTGGGCTAGAAACTTCCTTGGTTCTTTGATGTAATGTAGAGACACATTTGTTCAGTTATGGATGTCTAATTAGTTCATTTTAAAGGGGGAGAGAAAAAAGGAACAACTTAGGCTGCCACAATACTAACTTCCCTCCTACAAATCTGTTCACACTATTTCTAACTCTAATCCACTACCACATGGATCATTCTAAACATTCCTCCTTGCCTGTCTCTCAATTCCCACTCCAACATTGAGAAACCAAATTCCAGCCATCTGTTCACTTCATTGTTTAATTACAGTGTGCATGTATAACAGTATCAGAATTATTAACTTGCAGTTCTTTGAGAAATAATTTTATCAATTAGAGTACAGTGCTTATGTGCAATCACTTCTGCCTTCATCTGTTAGACTCCATCATTTCCAAAGTCACTTAGGTCAACACATTTCATTCCTCCATCCTCTTCAGAGAGGCTATTTTGTACATTTGTAATACAATTGGATTCTCTTGTCACATTCTGCATTCTTTCCTGCACCTCTTTAGACTTATTTAAATAAGTTTTCTTTAAATTTACATACGTTAAAGTTCACTCATTGTGTTGTAAAGTCCTATAGATTTTGAAAAATGCATAATGCCATGTATCCACCACAACAGTATCAAAATAGCTTCACCACCCAAAGAAATCCCTTATGCTTCATCTAGTTAACCTCTCTGCCTCCTGCTTCCTCCCTGACACCCACTGAGTTTTTTTGTTTTTTTACTGTCTCTATAGCTATACTATTTCCAGAATGTCACATAATTAAAATCATGTAGTATGTAGCCTTTTCACATTGGCCTCTTTTTTCACTTAGCCATATATTTAAGGTTCTCTCATGTATTTTTTACAGCTTAACAGCTCATTTCTTTTCATCACCAAATTATATTCCATTGTATAGATATAAATGAGGTTATTTATCCAGTCACCTGTTGAAAGACATGTTGGTTGCTTCCAGTTTTTGGTGATTATAAATGGTGTGTGTGTGTCTATTGAGTATTTTTACTTTTTGGGCCTCCCAGCTGACAGAGCAAGGAAATCTATGTTTGTATACAACCTGTGTATATACACATATCTACAAATATTTCTCTTTTAAAATTTTTAATGTTTATTATTAACAGAAAGAAAGACAGAGCATGAGCAGGGGAGGGGAAGAGAGAGAGGGAGACACGGAATCTAAAGCAGGCTCCAGGCTCTGAGCTGTCAGCAGAGATCATTAACTGAGCCACCCAGACGCCCCTAAATATTTCTATATGTATCCATTTGTATGCAATGCTTCTGTTGTTCCACATCCTCAACAGCATTTGGTCTTGTCACTGTTTTATATTTTAGCCATTCTACTAGGTATATAGTGCTATTACATTGTTGTTTTAATTTGAACTCCCCTAATGATAGATGATGGGGAACATCTTTTTATATCTTGTTATCTGAATATCTTCTTCATGAAGTGTCTGTTTATGTCTCTGCCCATTTTTAAAAATTGAGTTGTTTTCTGGGGTGTCTGGCCGGCTCATTTGGTCAAGAGACCAACGTCAGCTCTGGTCATGATCTTACAGTTCGTAAGTTCATGCCTTGCATGGGGCTGTCTGCTGTCAGTACAGAGCCCACTTCAGATCCTCTGTCCTCATTTCTCTCTGCCCCTCCCTGGTTCTCTCTCTCTCTTTTTCAAAAATAAATAAATATTTTTTTAAAAAATAAAATTGAGTTGTTTTCTTATTGAATTCTAAGCATTATTCATATATTTTGGGTACATGTCATTTATCAGATATGTGTTTTACAAATATTTTATCCCATTAATTATAATAAAATCCAGCTTCCCATATGTTTCTTTTGTGGATTATCCTTTTGGTGTTATATCTAGAAATTCACCACCAAACCTGAGGTCACCTAGATTTTCTCCTATATTTGCTCATAAAGTTTTATACTTTTGTGCTTTACATTTAGGTATATGATACATTTTGAATTAGCTTTTGTTAAAAGTATAGGATCTTCAAGAGAATGCAAACACAAGCCACAGACTCAGAGAAAGTATGTGTATGAGCATTTCATGAACTATTCATAAAGAGATATGAATCAGGTCTAGGATATGTATAGGTTTAATATTCAGTAAATGGTTGGGGTAAAGGTGTCATGGTGAGGATCAGAGTCATGGTCAGGTTAAGGTTACAGTCAGTAGCATAGTGAGTATGAGACTCAGGGTCAGAGTTGTATGAGCAAGGGAAGTAAGGGTCAGGGTGAAAATGAGCTTCAGTGTCTGTTTCAGGGTCACAGCGATGATCATGATCAAGAGGAGTGTGAACATGAAGTTTCAGTAAGGTTCAGGGAAAGGCTGAAGCAAATGTCAGGGTCTTGAGGATCAGGATCTGAGTAATGTTAGGATAGTGGTAAGGATAAGGGTGACAGTTGAATTTAGGGTGATTCTGAGTGTCAGGGTCAGAGTAAGCATTAAGTAAAGGTCAAGATAAAGATTCATCTTTAGAGTAAGGGTTTGGGTCAGAGTTAGGGTGATCATCACAGTCAGGATCAGGTTGATTATTAGCTTCATAGCAAGGGCCAGGAATAGAGTGATGGTCAGGGTCAGAGATCAGTTCAGGATCATGTTAAGGGTAAGAATCAGAGTTAGTGTTTGTATGAAAACCGGGGTCAGGAGTCAGGTTAAATATCAGGAACACAGTCATATTGTTGGGTGTGGTTCAGGGTCATATTCTGTGTAAAAATCAGGGTCAGTTTATAGGCCAGAGTCAGGATAGGAGTTAAAGTGAGAGAATTAGGTCTGTATCATGTTTGGTGGCAGGGTGAAGGTCAGCCAAAAGTAATCCTAGTGAGACAGGAAAACTAAAGGGACCCCATGAAAACCTGAATTTTTTGCTCCTATTTTTGGCTTCTATTCTTGCTAGGACCTACACTCCCACCTTACACATGCCTTATAGAACAGATAATGTATGTCCTCCTTGTAAAGATCGAGGATTTAATGATTTCTTTGGAGTCTTCCAGCACTATAGATGACATCTAAGGAGTGACCAGGTGGAGTCATCATGAATGTTTTCCAAGACCACTGACTCATCAAGACCCCTAGCTCTAGGGCATAAGTGACTTATGGGGAACACCTAAACACTCATCTTTGTTCCTAGATTACTAAAAAGACACAGGCACCAAATAACCATCCTCAATAAAAACCTCAGACACCAAGCAAAGAGACTCACTCTTTCTAAGTCTCCCAGATGCCTTGTTCATATCTACACCCTCTATATATCTTTACTAAACTCTACTCTCACTTCCTCTAAGCTCACATTAGATTTCTATCCTGTATGAAGCCAAGGACACTTTTGACTGGTCCTATGGGCTCCCCCGTGGGTCCTTGGACCTAGCCAGCCTGCATCACTAGAGTCAGTGTCAGCATGATGGTAACCAAGTCAAATTTAATGTCAGAGTGAATGTCAAGATGAGGGTTAGGGTAACAGTCAATGTAAAGTTCAAAGTCAGGATAATTGTCTGACAATAAACTATTTGTAAAAACAAAACAAAGTCAGGATAATTGTCAAGTTCAGCGTCAACCTCAGAGTGAGGGTCATATCAAGAATTAGGTAAGACTGAGTGTAGGGTAAGGATCACAGTCAGGTAACTGAGAGTATCAGGCTCATGGTAAAAGTAATGGCCATCTTTGGATTCAAGTCAGGGTAAGGGTCAGTAAAGACTCAGTTAAGGGGCACCTGGATGGCTCAGTCGGTTAAGTGTCCGACTTTGGCTCAGGTCATGATCTCACGGTTCGTGAGTTTGAGCCCCGCATCGGGCTCTGTGCTGACAGACAGCTCAGAGCCTGGAGCCTGTTTCAGATTCTGTGTCTCCCTCTCTCTCTGACCCTCCCCTGCTCACGCTGTCTCTCTCTCTCTCAAAAATAAAACAATTAAAAAAAAAGACTCAGTTAATATGACTATAGTGTCTGGGTCAATGTTAGCTTCAGAATCAGAGTCAAGGTCAGGTTGTTATTTTTTTGATGTTTATTTTTGAGAGAGAGAGACAGAGCATGAGCTGGGGAGGGGCTGGGAGAGAAGGAGACACAGAATCTGAAGCAGGCTTCAGGCTCCGAGCTGTCAGCACAGAGCCTGATGTGGGGCTCGCATCCATGAACCACGAGATCATGCCCTGAGCCGAAGTTGGATGTTCGACCAACTGAGTCACCCGGGCACCCCAAGGTCAGGTTGTTTTTAATGTAGGGTGATTATCAGAGTCAGATTCAGGGTAGGGTCAGGGTCAGGTTGAGAGTCAATTTTAGATAAGGCTCAAGGGAGAGAGGAGACCAGAGTTATGGTCAAGTTACATCAGAGTCAGTTTTGGGAGATGGTAATAGAGTGATGATGAATGTGTTTTTTAAAGTAGGTTTTATTATTATTCAAATGAGGTGAGGCCAATAAATCAAGAGATGATTACCATTGAAAAGATAATTTGTTACAGTTCCCAAGAGAAAGGGGCATGTCTTGCCACAGGAGCTACATGGGAAAGCACTGGGGTTGGTCAGGAAACAGAGGGAGTGAAGGGAAAGCATAGGTTTTACCATGGCTTTTATGAGAAGGCATGGGCCAGGCAGGGTAAGCAAGCTAAGCATTGGCTAATTTGAATCATTTCAGTGGGTTCTGAGGCATAAGGGCTGTCCCAGGATATCTGGCACTTGGCCCTGGGATGATTAAGGCAGAGGAATATTGGCCAAGAATATAAGAGCCCTATGATAACCCAGTAAAGAGGGTAGTTGGGAGGTATAGACTTTGTATTGGTTGGTTTGCATATGAAAGGCATGCTACAAAGGAAGTTGTAGGAATTAGCTAGCCCAGGGAAGGACAGTCTCTCCCAGGTCAGCAAAACCGCAAGATATCAAAGTATCATAAAGTACAGAAAATTTTAAAACATGATTAATACAAAGTGTCAGGGATGGCAAAGATTAACTTCAGGGCATGGTTCTATGGTAATGATCAGGATGAAGGTAATGGTGAGGGCCAAGGTCAGGGTAAGTGTAGCATCAGGGCACAACTCAGGTTTAGAGTAAGGCTTGAATCAGGGTTAGAGTAGGTAAAGATAGAGTCAAAGTCATAAATTTTGGGTTAAAGTCAGGGTTAAAATCATGGTGAGGGTAGATCAAGGACAAGGTAAGTATGAAAATGTATCAGACTGAGAGATCAGAGTAAGAGTCGTGGCCAGGGTAGTGGTCAAGATCATGTTATGGTTGAAGGTCACCTTGAAGCTTAAAAGTGAAGATGAGAATCAGATAAGTATTTATGTGAAGACTGAGTTTTGGAGCCAGCATATAGTCAGAATCAAGGTGGAGTGATAATCAAGATCAAGATAATGGTCATTGTCAGGGTCAGTGTGAGGTACAATTTCAAGATCAGAGTGAAGATGAGAACTAGAATCACTATCATGATGAGCTTCAGGGTCAGAGTCAGGGGTTACACTAAGTGTCAGCATTTTGATTATAGTGAGGGTATGGAAGAGTATGAGGGACAGAGTAAGTGACAAGTAAAGGTTAGTGTAAGAAGGAGGCTCAGAAGCAGGGTCAGGGTCAGAATCAGATTTGTCATTGTAAGGGTCAGTGTGAAGATCACAGTCAGGGTCACGGTCAATGTGAAGGATGAGCATGCAAACTGGTGTCACGGTGAGCACTGAGGTCCACTCAAGCTGAGTATCAGTGTCAGAGACATGGTCATTGTCAGTCAGGTTGGAGGTCTGAATGAGGTTAGTGTCAGAATTGGGTGAGCTTAAGTGTCAGGTCAAGGTCACATTTCTGATGAGGGTCAGATTGGTGTCAGGGTGAGAGTGAAGATGAAGGTCAGGTTTAAAGTGTGGATAAAATGAGGATAAAATAATTCATGGTTAGGATCAGAGTTAGAGTCAGGGTAAAGACCATTGTGAATCATAATATTTTGGTAAGAATGAGGTTCACAATCAGGGTCAGAGTTGTGTTCATTGACATAGTGAAGATCAGAGTCAGAGTGAAGTTTTAGTTCAGTTGACAGATTAGGTGAAGTTCAGAGTGTGACTCAGTGTCAAGGTAAATATGAGGGTGAAGACCACATTAGGGTCATGTTCAGGAACATGGTATAGTTTAGAAACAAAGTTATTTTGGGGTTCCTGGGTGGCTCAGTTAGTTGAGCTTCCTACTTCAGCTCAGGTCATGATCTCACAGTTCATGAGTTCGAGCCCTGGCTCTGTGCTGACAGCTCAGAGCCTGGAGCCTGCTTCAGATTCTCCCTCGCTCTTTCTCTCTCCCTCTCTGCCCCTCCCTTGCTTGTGCTTTCTCTCTCTCTCTCTCTCTCTGAAAATAAATAAACATTAAAAATTTTTTTTAAAGAAACAGTTATTTCTAGGGTAAGAGTCAGGGTATGGTTGAGAGTATGATGTCTGATTCAGTGTCAGGAGAAAAATCAAAATCAGGTAAGTTTAAGGGTGAAGATCAGTGTCAGGTCAGGGTGAAGACCAAAACAAATTGCTGGGTCTTGATGAAAGTAAGGGTCATGCTCAAGGTCAAGTTGAGAGTCACTGTGAGGATCAGAATGGTGGTCAGTATCAGAGTCAAGATGAAGTCAGGAGTATAAGGCAAATGTTCAGAGTCATGCTCAGGATGAGAGTCAGGGTCAGTTTGACCTATTAGGGTAGGGTGCCAACCTGGTTCAGGGTGAAGAAGGGTTAATGTCAGGATCAGTCTGATAGTCCAGTTCAGGTCAGCATAAGTTTCAGATTCAAGACTGTTTCAAGGACATAGTGAAGGTATGTGTGAGGGTCACTGTAGAGTCCAGGTGAGCTCAGGGTCAGGGAGAAGTTCATGGTCAAGTAAGTGTAAGTGAAGAGTGAGCATCAGAGACTGGGCCAGATAAGGGTCAAGTTTATGGTCATGATGAGGGTCATGGTGGGGTTGAGATTCAAGGGCAAGATGGAGGGTCAGTTGAATGTTGGTTTACGACTAGGCTCAGGGTCATAATAAGGATGAAATTGAAGGTAAAGACGAAAGTGAGAGTCACGGTGAACATTAGATAGAGTGTCTAAATGAGAATCAGGATCAGAGTCAGGGTGAAGGTCATGAGCAGACATAAGGTGAGAGTTAGCATTAGGGTAAGGTTCAGGTAAAAACAGAGGTAGTGTCAGAATCATAGAGTCATGGCCATGATCAGTATCTAGATCAAACTGAGGGTTAAGATCAGGGTCATGGTGAGGATAAACGTAAGAGTCAATGTCAGCATGAGCATTAAGGAAAGGTCAGAGTGACATAAAGGTTCAGTGTCAGTGTAAAATTCAGGGAAATTGGTAAGGGTCACAGTAGGATCAGCATCAGAGTAGGGTAAGGGTCATAAAAAAAATCACAAGCACAGTCAGTGTCAGGTTGAGTATCAAATCAGTGTTATAGTCACAGTTTGAGGAAGCAGTGCAGGGTCAAGGTGAGGATCAGAGTCATATAGCCTATGAGGTTATGGGTCAGAATCTAAGTCAGACACAGGGTCAGGCATGAGGGTCAGAGTAAGGTTTAGGGTCACAGTGATTATGGTGTCAGGGTCAAAGTCAACTGCAGAGCCAATCTAGGTCAGAATATCAGTCCAGGATCAGAGTCAGTATTAGTCATAATCAGGGTCAGTATTAGGCTCTGGTCAAAGATCAAGTTCAAATTTTGAGGGATGGAGAGTTTAGAGTCAGTGAAGGTCATAGTCAGGGGGAGGGTGAAGATGAGGTTCAAGGACAGAGTGAGAGTTGGATTCAGAGTCCAGTTCAGGGTCAGGATCAAGTTGGTCAGTTTCAGTATGAGGTTCAGATTAATGATCAGCTTGAGGGTCAGTAGTAGGGTGAATGTGAAAGTCTCAGAGTAAATTTGAGTACCGGTATTACGTTAGATTTAGGTTGAAAGTCAAATAAAAATTAGGTGTATGGTGAAATTGAATAATATGGGTCAGGTGTATAGTGAAGTTGAAGATGAGGGTCCGAGACAGGTAGGCTTTAGGGTTGAAGTCAGGGTTTGGGTGAAGGTCAGTATAAACATCAGATTCTTGGTGATAGGATCAGGCTGAGAATGAAAGTTATTGTCAGAATTAGTCAGAATCAGGGATATAGTGGGGTTCAGAGTCTGTTTCATAGGGTATTGGTGAGAGGCAAGTTCAGGTAAGGATCAAGTTGAGGTACAGGGTCAGTGTCAAGATGAAAGTCATCATCAGGAAAGCTTGCTAGCTAAGGTCAGTATCAGGGTCTTAGTGGTAGTAGTGTCAGGATCAGCTTCAGTATCAAAGACAGGGTATTAGTGTCAGATTGGTGATCAGGGTCAGGTAAAGTGTTGGATTCAGAATCAGAGTCAGCATGAATGCCAGGGCCTTAATAAGTTTCTTAGCCAGGGTTTGTATGAAGGTGAAGGTAAAGGGCATGGTTACAAGGTGAACCACATGCTGAGAGTTAAAGTCCATGTCATGGTTATGGTAAGGTCATAGTGAGGGTCAAGTTCATGGTAAGGATCAAAATAAGATTCAGGTTGAGAGTCAGGATCAGAATCAGGATTAAAGTTAGGGTCAGGTAAGGTTCAGAGTCTAGTTTAGCATCAGGATCAGTATGGTGGTGAAAATGAGAGACATTAGCATGAGAGTCAAGGACATTTGGGAGAGTAAGAGTGTCTGTAATTGTCAGGATTAAGGTCAAGTGGGACTTGGTAAGTGTCACTGATGAAGTTTTGGGGTGATGGAGTTTGTGGGGTCCGGAGCTTATGGGCAGGAAAGAACTCTTGAAGACATCTTTGGTGTAAAAAGATGATTTTATTTTATTTTTTAAATTTATTTAAAAATTTTTTTTTCATTTATTCATTTTTGAGAGACAGAGAGGCAGAGGACAAGTAGGGGAGGGACAGAGAGAGAATGAGACACAGAATCCGAAGCAGGCTCCAGGCTCTGAGCTATCAGAACAGCCCCATGCTGAGCCCAAACCCATGAACCAAGAGGCTGAAATCAGATGTTTAACAGACTGAGCCACCCAGGTGCCCCAAAAAGGTGATTTTATTAAAGCATGGGGACAGGACCCATGGGCAGGAAAAGCTGCACTGTAAGTGTAGGGGGGTGACCATTTGATGCAGGTGGGGGAGAGGGAGTGTCTAAAGAGATTTTCACATGCTAAAGACTTACTGGAGGCCTAGATATTGTCAAGCTAAGGTTGTTTTTCCCCTCTAGCAAAACATTAATATTAAGATAGTAGGGACTTCCCAGACTTTAGGCTATAATGGGTTTGCCTTTTTTTGGTAAACTGGTAGAGACTCTTTATCAGTTTAACCATTTGGTTTTTTCTGTCCTTTCCTGTTTTTGGGTAGCCGGGAGTATCCAAGGAATACCTTATATGTCCCACAGAGACCGGGGGTGGGAGGGGGAGGATGTTGTTAACCTGCACTTTTCCCTCAGCTTGCTCCATACTCCCTCTTCATCAGGGTCAGGGTAAGGTTAAATGAGAAGTTAAAATTCAAAGTCAGCCCCTGGGTCCAGGTGAGATTAAAAGTGAGGTGTTATGCTGAGCGAAATAAGTCAGGCAGAGAAGGACAGCTGCCATATGTTTGCACGTANTTCAGAGTCAGCTCTAGTGTTGCAAGATTTTTTTTTTTTAATCTCAATATACGGTTCGTTCTTGCTGCTTCGAAGAATGAAGAGGTGGACATAATAATATGAGCAACAGGCATAAGTTTATTAGAGTATGAGAAAGTAAGAACAGTATGAAAGCTCTCTTTACAGAGAGGGGCATTCGAAGGTGAATACCCTTGATCATAGGTAAGCGTCTTTGTTTTATAAGATTTTGGTCCCCAACCCCCC
>NW_027532208.1:8504436-8507579 GCF_008692635.1 Crocuta crocuta
CACTCAAAACTGCCTACTTCCTTGTTTCTTCTCAGGTCCTACCTTATTGACTAGGTAACTCTAAATGCCTAGTCATTCTGATAAGCAACCAAAAGGCAAGCTGAGGGCCAAGCACAAGCTAGCACAAGCCCCCACCCCAGGGTGGGATTTGTGTGATATTCCCAAAACGCTCCTGGCTGCCCAAGAACAAAGGAAAGGAGAGAAAACAAATAGTTAAACTGATAGTCTCCATCAATAGCCTAATCAGGAACTCCCTACTATCTTAATGATAATGCTTTGCTAGAGGGAGAACAACCTTAGCTTGACCATAGCTAGGCCTCCAGTAATCTGTAAATCCTCTTTAGCATATGGAAATCCCTTTAAGAAACTTTCTCTTGACTTTACAACCCCCAAACTCCACAGTATATAAGCGGTCACTCTGTACAACCCCAGTGTAGCTCTTCCTGCCCACACATCCTGTTCCCATGCTTTAAAAAAATCACGGTTTTGCACCAATGATGTCTTCAAAAATTCTTTCTTGGGCCATCAGCTTTGAACCCTTCCATCACCCCAAATCCTCGTCAATTCCTTTTTGATTGGCTCATTTCTATTTTATGAGAGATAGTCTATAATCATACTGTTCCTTGTGGGTCATACATTTTACGGTCTACTACTTTTTTTTAGTTAGGTCTTTTGTCAAATTCCTAAGGGGAATCTAAGGGGGAGTAGGTGGTGTTCATTACTTTCTTAAGAGGAACCTGGTGCCCTAGGGGCTTTGCTGTCATCAGCCACTCCCAACATTGTTGCAAAATAGTGTTTTTCCCCACCCAGGGAAGTCAGGTCCTAATCTTTCCCTCTCTGACTATTTTATCCTATCTTTCCTATCATATTAGGATCAAGGTCAGTGTTAGGGTCAGGATCAGAGCAGGGTTATTGCTGTAATATTTCATTCTTTTGTTTATAATCTTACTTCTAGCACTAATTCGGGTACTGCTATCAAAACAAAAGAAACATTGTTATTCCTGCTACTTTTGGTTTCTTTTTTGAAAAAATAAACAAAATTGACAAACCTCTAGCCAGGCTTCTCAAAGAGAAAAGAGAGAGCACCCAAATAGACAAAATCATGAATGAAAATANCAACATACCTGGATAATTGGTCATCTTCCTTTGAGAATTTGAGAAATGGTTAGTTAGGCACTCCCAAGGCTAGATAGTTCCAAATTTATGGAAAATTTATCTTTATTAATTAAGCCAAAGTGGTTTTTGACCATTCTTTTCCGCTTCATACAGCAACAGAGTAAATCTAATATTTTTTTATATGGTTTTTCAGCCTCTCTCCTCTACCTATGCACAGCAGTCTTTTTGAAAAGGTGAGGCTATTAACAACTATCCCACCTGAGCAGGCCCTGGATTCCTATTAATGGGCTGAAATTTCCTGAGGGGTGCAGTGGGAAGGTGTGGGCCTCCGTCTGGGCCACAAACCACACCTGAAAGCTGTTCACTGCCTGATTCCCTGGAAGGCTACAACCCTCTTTTTTTTTTTTTAAATGTTTTATTTATTTCTGTGGGGGGGGAGAGAGAGAGAGAGAGAGTGAGCAGGGGAGGGTCAGAGAGAGAGGGAGACACAGAATCTGAAGCAGGTTCCAGGCTCTGAGCTAGCTGTCAGCACAGAGCTGGATGCGGGGCTCGAACCCACGAACTGTGAGATCATGACCTAAGCAGAAGTCAGACACTTAAACGACTGAGCCACCCAGGCACCCCCCCCGCCTTTTTTTTTAATATTTTATTTTTTAAAATGTTTTGTGTTTATTTTATTTTTGAAAGGGGGGGAAGGTCAGAGAGAGAGGGAAACACAGAATCCGAAGCAGCTCCAGGCTCCAAGCTGTCAGCACAGAGCCGACGTGGGGCTCGAACCCACGAACCATGAGATCATGACCTGAGGCGAAGTCGGACGCTTAACCAACTGAGCCACCCAGGCGCCCCTACAACTCTCTTGACGAGTCCTGACATCCTCACACACTAAGATTGGAAGGATGGCTGGGGGTACTGAGCGCCTTCCCTTTGGACCCTGAACTAGACTACCAAGGCTCTAAAAACAAAGTCAGAGGTATGAGTGCATAGACCCAAAGCTAAGACTTGCTAAAGGCTGGAATGAGAAAACAACCCCATCCCCTTCATCCTCAAACCTTTCTGGCTGAAGAGAAAACAGCCCTCTTCCCCATGCCCACCTCTGATTGGTGTGCCCTGCCCCCTAGGCCCGCGTGCTTTCTGCTGCTTACCCACCTGCATCCCCCATCTTGGGAGCACTCCTGCTGAGGCCATTAGAGGCTTTCCTGGTTATCGGATACTGAAAAGTTTGCATGCAGGACAGTCCTCTTTCTAACATTTTCAGTTTGTTATTTAAACACCCGTGAGCCTGGCCCTGCCGTGATTCCACCCTAGAACCCTAAAATGATGATGCTTATAGGGTTTAAAGGCTGAAGAGAAAGGAGGCTAGTCTGGGGAATGACAGAAGGTTGGCGCAACAGAGGCAGGCAGGATCTCTGCTTCCTAATCCTGGGACTTGAGACTGAGAGATTTTGGAGCCAAAGGTTTTCCTATATGAAAAATAAGGGATGTGTTGAATGTTTCCCAAGATCCTCTTCAACTCTAAATACTACAGGAAAGTATTCTGTGGAATTAGAGTCATGAGCTCCTAGAACTTCGTTCAAGCTAAGGTGCTATGGGCAAGGAATTGGAAAATTGAGATGGGTGGCCTCTTGATTCCACCGAGCCTGAGATGATTAAGTTGTGGGGTGCCTGGGTGGCTCAGTTAGTTAAGCTTCCCACTTCTGCTCAGGTCATGATCTTGCAGTTTGTGAGTTCGAGCCCCGTGTCAGGTGCTTTGCTGACATCTCAGAGCCTGGAGCCTGCTTTGGATTCTGTGTCTCCCTCTCTCTCGGCCCCTCCCCTGCTCATGTTCATGCTCAGACTCTGTCTTAAAAAATAAACATTTAAAACAATTTTTTTAATGAATAAATTGTCTTCCAACAATCTGTCTTCAAACAAGAATATAGGACCACAACTTCCTGAGAGCTTTTACTTTTCTTTTTCTCCTTCCTTCCTTCCTTCCTTTTTTTTTTTTTTTTTTTTTTTTTAACTCTTTCTTCCCCCTCCCCACGTTT
>NW_027532208.1:8507636-8589673 GCF_008692635.1 Crocuta crocuta
CTTTTTCTCTTTTCCTCTCTTCTTCTTTTTTTTTTTTTTTTTTTTTGATATCCCCTTCCCCCCCCTGCTGCAACTTTTTCTTTAGTCTCTGCCTGCCTGGCCTCTCCTTCAGGCTATTTTAGTACTGCCCAGTGGTTACTTAAGACTACTAACGTCTGCTCTACAGAATTAAATATCCGGGATCATACCTAGGAAGCAGAGCTAAAGGAAAGGAACCAACTGCTTACACAAGTCAGGGACCGACAACTGAAAAAGAACAGAATAACCAGGAAGACCAGCAAACCAAAATTGGTCTTTATTTAAGTGTCAGGGTAGAGCCTGAGCACTTGAAGAATACAGAGGCAGGATTTGAGTTTCTTAGGGATGCAGGCCTGGGTTTCTGGGCTACGGAGAAGACAGTGGATGATTCAGATGCTCACAAGGACTTCAGGAAGGCCCTATATTTGGCCAGGAAAGGGGCAGACAGAGTATTTAGCTCTTGCCGAAGTTCCTGTAGAGCTCTCTCCTGCTCTTGCTGCTCCCCCATCACCTGCTTCCTGTAATAGTTGATGTAGAAGTTCACCCAGTCATCCACTATAGTCACCATGGCTTCTTCAGGGATAGAAGGATTAGGGAAGACCTGCAGGGGATGGCAAGGGAAAATGTGGTCAGCAGTGTGACTCAGGAATAAGTCACAAATCTGACCTCCTCCTTTCTCTGACTTGCATTCCCTGTTTCTAATTCTTCCCATCAACAGTACCATTACTCTCCCAGCTCCAAATTAACCTCCCTTGTCTGCCCACACCCACCCACAAAGAGTAAGGCCTGTCCTTTGAAACAGTGCCTGGGCTTACCTGCTGATTCAGCAGAGCATTAAATTCCTTCATTCCTTTGGAAATGAGATCCTTGTTGGCCTGAAGAAGGGCCATCTGCAGAGGTTAAAGAAAGAGATTGAATTTAAGTATCCTTTTCCCTCATTCCTGAGTATTTCCCTCAATTCCCTCATCCCCCTTAAAGATATCTGGTGCCTTGCAGGACCACTTCTCCAACACTTTTCAAACCGTGCCCTGCACGGAGATCACATTTGTCCCAGGTTGACTCACCTGGTCCAACAGGCCTATGTATGTCTCACCCACACTTTCCAGGGTATGTATGTCCCTCTCTAAGCTAAACGTAGACAAAGAGTCAAGTATCAGCCTAAGAGGGAAACGCCCTGCATCTAGGTTCTGAAGGAGGATGATAGGTCAATCAGGAGATGGGGAGGAGGGAGAGGTTTCCCTGAAGTTAAAAGATAGCAAGGCTAAGAAAAGCAGATAAGTGAGGAGACCTAGAAAACTAAACAAGGACAGGTCCTTGCCATCTGCCCCACATCCCAGTATCCATGCTCCAAAATTAAAGTTTAGGCCAACAAAACTAACATTAATTGACCCCTTGTTACATGACAGACACCTTTTTTTCATTTTATTTTAATTCCAGTATAGTGGAATTACATACAGTGTCAGACCTACAATACAATGATTCAACAATTCCGTACTTCACCCTGTGCTTGCCATGACAAGTGCACTCCTTAATCCCTATCACCCATTTCACCCATGCTCCCACCTACCTCCCCTCTGGCAACCTCTGCCTCTGGCTCTGGCTCTCTCTCTCTTTCCCTTGCTTGTTTGTTTTGTTTCTTAAATTCCTCTTATGAACAAAATCATATAGCATTTGTCTTTCTCTGCCTGACTTACATGGCTTAGCTCCACTTATATTCTCTAGCTTCATTCATCTTGTCGCAAATGGAAAGATTTCATTCTTTTTTATGGCTGGATAAGATTCCATTATATATATACATATATATATATATTTATATTTATATATGTATATGCCACATCCATCTATCAATGGACACTTGGGCTTCTTCCATAATATGGCAATTATAATTAATGCTGCTATAAAAATAGAGGTGCATGTATCCCTTTGAATTAATGTTTTTCTATTTTGGGGATAATGAGACACTTTTAAATCATCACAACAATGTGATGTAATTACTCTCCAGTTCATTGATCATATATTAATAGCAGCTTCATTAATCATTTGTGTCAAACACTGTTTTAAGCATGTATTGAGGTATTTCTCCTTATAAAAATTCCTATTAGACAGGGACTAATAGTAGCCACATTTTGCAGATGAGCCACCTATAAAATGTGGGAAATTGGACTCTACCAGGCTGTTCTCCATAAGAATGGAGACACATTTGTGGATTCTCACCGTATCATCAGGTACTCAACAAAGCAGAAATACTTTTTCTTCTTTTTAAATATTTTCCTAATGTTTTCCATTTTCAGTAGATGTTTTTCAAATTTCAAAATCAGCACATGCTAATTGAAGCATTTTGAAACAATACAAAAATGTACACTGAAAAAGTTGGTCATTTTTGATCAACAAAGTAACCAGCATTAAAGATGTATTTCTTTCTGGTCACATCTTTCTCCATTCAAAAACCAACATTCGTAGGCACCTATATATTCATAAAGGCCCTGCTGATTTACTTTTTTGTTTATAGTATGTTCTTAATTAACATACAACAAAATTGATTTCCCTTTGGTGTACAATTTATGACTTTTATTACATAGATTCATGCAACTACTCCCACAATCAAGGCACAGAACATTTCCATCACCACATAAAGCTCCTTCATGCTACGCCTTTGCAGTCACCCCCACTCCCACCCCTAAACCTTGCCAACCACTGATCTGTTCTCCATCCCAACAATTCAGTGTTTTTCAGGATGTCTTATGATGGAATTCTACAATATGTAACCTTTGAGAGTGGCTTCTTTCACTCAGAATAATGCCCTTAGCGTTCATGCAAATTGTTGCAAGTAGCAGTAAGTTGTTCCTTTTCATTGCTGGGTATGCATCACATGGATGCACTATAGTTTGTTTATTCATTTACCCACTGAAGGACATATGGATTATTTGCATTTGGGGCAAGTATAAATAGAGCTGCTATAAATATTTTTGTACAGATTTTTGTGTGAACATATTTTTATTTATCTAAGGTAGAAAATATTTTTTACCACTGAGGGAAATAATTACAGTACAACCTGGCAAGGAAAAGACACACAGAATTTATGATAAACTCTTATAGTTTGATAATGAAACAATCTAGTTTTTTAAATGTTTTATTTATTTCTGAGAGAGAGAAAGAGAGAGAGGCAACGTGAGCAGGGGAGGGTCAGAGAGAGAGGGAGACACAGAATCCGAAGCAGGCTCCAGGCTCTGCGCTAGCTGCCAGCAGAGAGCCCGACAGGACCCACAAACCACGAGATCATGACCCAAGCCAAAGTCGGACACTTAACCAACTGAGCCACCCAGGTGCCCCAAAACAATCTAGTTCTTTAAGTTGCTAAAAGACTGGAACAGGGGCGCCTGGGTGGCTTAGTCGCTTAGTCGGTTAAGCGTCCGACTTTCGCTTAGGTCATGATCTCGTGGTTCGTGGGTTCGAGTCCCGCGTCAGGCTCTGTGCTGACTGCCAGCTCAGAGCCTGGAGCCTGTTTCAGAGTCTGTGTCTCCCTCTCTCTCTGACCCTCCCCTGCTCACGCTGTCTCTCTTTCTCTCTCCTAGAAATAAATAAAAATATTTAAAAAAATAAAAAATAAAAAGCTTTAAAAAAAATAATAAAAGACTGGAGCAGACATTTCACAAAGAAGATACACAAATAGCTAATAAGCATATGAAAGGACATTGAACATTATTACTCATCAGGGAAATACAAATTACAGCTACAAAGTTATACTACTGCATGCCCACTACAATGGCTAAAATTTTAAAAGACAGATTAAGTGTTGGTGAGGACATGGGATGCCTAGAATTCTCATACACTGCTAGGAGTGTAAAATGGTACAACCACTTTGGAAAACAATTTGGCCATTTCTTTTTTTTTTTATGTCTTTATTTTATTTTTTGAGAGAGAGAGACAGAGTGTGAGCAGGGGAGGGGCAGAGAGAGAGGGAGACACAGAGTCTGAAGCAGGTTCCAGGCTCTGAGCTGTCAGCACAGAGCCTGACGTGGGGCTCGAACCCACAGACTGTGAGATCATGACCTGAGCCAAAGTCAGATGCTCAACCGGCTGAGCCACCCAGGCGCCCCACAATTTGGCCATTTCTTATAAAGTTCAACATACGCTTACGCCATGACCCATACGCTTACCACATGACCCAGCAATTTCACTCCTAGCTGGAGTTCATGAGAAATGAACACACATGTCTACAAAACCATGCAAATGCAAATGTTCACAGCAGCTTTATTCATAAAAACCAAAAAATGGAAACAACCCAAAAGTCCAATAACCACTGAATAGATATACAAATTGTGGTGTATTTGTACAATTAAGTACTAGGCAATAAAAAGTAACAGACTAATGGTACCCATGACAACATGGGTGAATCTCAGAATAATTCTGCTGAGTAAAAGAAGCCAGACATAAAAGACTATATACAGTATAATTCCATATCTATGAAATTCTTTTTGTTTTTTTAATGTTTTATTTATTTCTGAGAGAGAGAGACAGCCTGAGCAGGGGAGGGTCAGAGAGAGAGGGAGATACAGGATCTGAAACAGGTTCCAGGCTCCGAGCTGTCAGCACAGAGCCCGATGCGGGGCTCGAACCCACGAACTGTGAGATCATGACCTGAGCCGAAGTCGGACGCTTAACCGACTGAGCCACCCAGGCGCTCCTCTATGAAATTCTTTAATAGGTAAAAATGATCTATAGTGAAAAAAGCAGATCAGAACACAAGAGTAGAGAGGCGCCTGGTGGCTCAGTTGGTTAAGTGTCCAACTTCAGCTTACGTCATGATCTTGCGGTTCGTGAGTTTGAGCCCCACATTGGGCTCTCTGCTGTCAGCACAGAGCCTGCTTCAGAACCTCTGTCCCCTCTTTCTTTGCCCCTTTCATGCTCATTCTCTCTCTCTCAAAATAAATAAACTTAAATATATATTTTTAATTTAAAAAAAAGAACACAAGTGGAGATTAAAATGCAAAGCTGCCCAAAGGAAATTGTTTGGATAATAGAAATATATATAAATTGATTCTAACAAGCATTTTCATACACTGTTAGTAGGAGTATAAATTGGTAAAGGTTTTCAAAGGGATAATTTGAGGGGTGCCTGGGTGGCTCAGTCGGTTAAGTGTCCGACTTTGGCTCAGGTCATGATCTTGTGGTTTGTGGGTTTGAGCCCGGTGTCAGGTTCTGTGCTGACAGCTCGGAGCCTGGAGCCTGTTTCAGATTCTGTGTCTCCCTCTCTCTCTGACCCTCCCATGCTCTCTGTCTTGTTCTCTCTCAGAAATAAATAAAACATTAAAAAAAATCTTTAAGGGATAATTTGATAAAACTTGTTTCAATTAAAATACGCATACCACTCAACCCAATGATTCTGCCTTGAACTCTATTTTAAAGAAAATAATGAAATTATTTGTAATAATGAAAAGGTAGAAAAACCCAAAGGTCCATTACTATGGGGAATTATTACAGAAATTATGACACATTCATACTATGGAATGACATGCAGCTATTAAAATAAATGAGGTAGATATATATGTGCTGATATGAAAAGATCTCTAAGATAATGTTAAATGAATCATAGTTAGAAAAGGCCACCCCAGGCTGCAAGTTCGGGAGTATGGGAGTAAGGACTAAAATGTAAAACTATATTTCTCTCTCTCTCTCTTTCTCTCTCTCTGTGTAGAATAGTAAAAAATGTTTACTTCCGGGGATTGACTAATTTGTTGGAAAATGGAAAAAGAGATAAATGCAAGGGAGAATTTGATCTTATCTATTTATATTATTATTTGAATTAGTTCACAGAAAGAATGTATTCTCTATTATTTTTATGATATTCATAAAGAATACAAAATTTAAAAGATAGAAAAAAGATGGTGTATTTCTAAAATCATTAGCCTCAAGTATAAGTCCTGCCTCAGTGCCTAGAAGAGTAGCAGCTGCTCACTAAATATTTGTTGAATAAATAAATGAATGCTTTTGCCACTTTTCAGCTCTGTAACCTCAGTGAAGTCATTTCACATATATAAGTCTCAGTTTTCTTGTTTGTGAAGAAGGAATAAAATAATAACTACAACGGCTATTGAGAGAATAAATTCATTCATTCTCTTATTTGGTATTTGGCACCCCCCTTGCGCCAGGCACTGGGTATATATTCAGTGCCAAAGACAAAGTTCCTGTCCTCCTGGAGTTTATGTTCCAGTGGGATGAATAGAGAACGAATTGTAAAGAAAACACCTAAGAAACAGGGCAGGACCCAATCTACAAAGCTTTGTGGGCCATAACAAGTTTGTGTTTTTATTTCCAAGTGTGAAGAAAAACCACCGAAGGATTTGAAGGAGAATGTTTCTTCCATAAAAGTAATGGGAAGCCACTGAGAGGTTTTAAGCAGAGGAACTTTAAACTTCGTGGACAGTGGACTGTAAGGGGGCAGGAGTGGAAGTGTGGGGATCAATGAGGGTAAAGTCAAGGAGAGAAGCAGTTTGGAATATTCTGCTCAGCGCTTGGTATACTGTTGGATGCAGGCTACCAAGAAGGTTCATGGGGTAGGAAAAGGGGAACCATCACTCACCTCTTCATTAAGCCATTGATCTGGACACTTCTCAAAGAAGTGTATGCTAAGTCCTTGTCTTCAGACACTTCCAGTCCATTTGGAAAGACAGGACATAGATACCTAATACAAGCAAATACAGACTGGCTCCAGAAAGCATATGCTAAGAGTTAAATAAGTGCTACAGTGAACAAGGGCTGGCATGGTATCTGAGCAGGGGGAGGTTAGTGTGGACAGTAGTGGTCAGTAAAGCTAAGAGGTCCATAATTAGTGTGACATTATATATCAATTTGCCCAGAACAGCTCCAGTCTATTTTCCCAATGCAATTGTTAATAGTGCCTCCTTTAATGACACTGAAAAATTCTGATTTGGATAATGAATTATATGGTGATGCTAGTCATGAGAGCCATTTGAACTGCCTCATATAGAGCAAAAAGCCCTATATTTGAATACTTGACGTTAACTCCAAAAAATGGTCAACATGTAAATAGCATATTCTGTGTGCCAAACATAGTTTAAAGGCTTTACGTATATAATTCATTTAATCTTCATCCCAACCCTATTGTCTTATTAGTATTATTCCCATTTTACAGATGAAGAAACTGAAAAACAGAGAGTTAAGAAACTTGCCCAAGATCTCACAGATACTAAGTGACAGAACCTAGGTTCAAACTAAGGCCCTCTGACAGAGTTCATTCATAGCAGTTGGCTTCAGAGTTCAGTGCACTCACAAAGGCTAACATTTAAAATATTACACATTTGTCAGTATGGAGGTTCCTCAAAAAGTTAAAAATAGAACTACCCTATGATCCAGCAATTACACTGGATTTTTTTTTACCCAAAGAATACAAAAATACCAATTCAAAGGGATATATGCACCCAAATGTTTATAGCAGCAATATATAGCAGTTTATAATAGCCAAACGGTGGAAACAGCTTGTGTCCATTGACTGATGAATAGATAAAGATGTTACACACACACACACACACACACACACACACACAGGAATATTACTCAACCATTAAAAAGAATGAAATTTTGCGATCTGCAATGATACAAATGGAGCTAGAAAGGATTAGGCTAAGCAAAATAAATCAGTCAGAGAAAGACAAACACCATATAATTTCACTCATGTGGGATTTCAAAAAACAAAACAAATGAGCATAGAGGAAAAAAGAGGGAGAGAGGCAAACCAAGAAACTAACTCAACTATAGAGAACTAACTGATGGTTACCAGAGTGGAGGTGGGTGGCGGGATGGGTTAAATAGGTGATGGGCATTAAGCAGAGCACTTGTGATGAGCACTGGATGTTGTATGGAAGTGTTGAACCACTGAATTATACACCTGAAACTAATATTACACTTTGTAAACTAACTGAAATTTAAATAAAAACATACCTACATACATACATACATAAAATATGTTTGTAACCCTTCAATTTTTCACTCTACCAAGAAACTCAAAATTAAAAAAAAATAATGAAGTGTCCCAGATCTATCTCAGCAGCAAAGAGACTCTGTGTAGGTCTCAGATAAGGTGAAGCAGGGTGTTCCACTTTGATGTGGTTTTGGAGTGGTGGTGGGTCCAAAGCTGATGGCCAAGAAAAAATTCTCGAGACGTCTTTGGCACAAAAAGGTGATTTTATTAAAGCACAGGGACACAACCTGTGGCAGAAAGAGCTGCACTGGGGCTGTGATGAGTGACCAGTTACATACTATGGAGTTGGGGGAGGTAAAGGCAAAAGGGAGATCTCCAAAAGGACTTTCATTTGCTTTATTCCATGAAGAGGATGCCTAAGGTACTGGAGGAGTTGCTATTATGAAGCTAAGGTTGTTTTCCCTCTAGTTAGACATTATGACCAGACAGTCAGGAGTTTGTTGGAGGAATGTTTTACTCTGCCTACCTCAAATATTTGTCAATGTGCTGCAGGTTATAAAGAAATTTAATTTTATTTATATTTTCATCTTATCTTTGTTCTCCACATCACCGTGGAGGGGAGGGTAGTGTAAGGGCTCCCGGCAATTGAGTCTATGGGTTTCTGGAGGTTAGGCTATTGATAAGATTGCCTTTTTCTTACAATTTACTAAGACATTTATAAACTGATGGACACTCATATCCTGCAAGACTGTGATCTCTATCAGTTAACCATCGGTTTTCCCTTTCCTTTGTTCTTGGGCAGTGGCAAATGCCTGAGGAATGTCACATATATCCCACCTGGGGTTGGGTGTACGGGGTTGCTAGCTTGTGCTTTGCCCTCAGCTTGCCTTATGCTCCGTCATCAATTTGGGAAGATCAGAAGTTTCAACCAGGGAGTCAGACTGTGAGAGTCCAAGAATACCAGGCTAAGAAACCCAGATGTTTTATTTTCTGATTTAAAGAAAAAACAAAAAAGAGGGCACTTTTGGCAAATTTCTACTTTGGAATCATTACATTGCACTAGATGGAAGGAGAAAGGGAGGGAAGGTCTTTAGACTCTCCTCTCAACTTCATGGACTCTCTCCAATAAACACACAAGAACTTCTTGCCTATTTCTCATTTTCTGGGACTATTAATCACAACCCCTTGATTTTCTCATTCCTCACATGTCCTAAGGATCCTTTCAGAAATAATAGTCTTCCAGTCATGGGTAAGGCCCAGGACCTCAGGGATCATTTGCTCCAACTTCTCATGCATTAGTTAGCTCGCTCATTCATTCATTCATTCATTCATGCATGCATAGTATCTTTTAAGCACCTACTGTGTGTTACGTACTGAGGTTAAAATAAAGAGTAATATATAGCCCCTGCCCTCACAACAACAACAACAAAAGCACCTGAGGCCCAGAGAGGGACACTGACTTGCCTAAAATCACACAACTAAAAATTCTGCGGCTGCACTGGTTCTCAAATACAAGGGTTCCCCAGGGATGCCCTCTTTCCTTATTCCCTGAGAGTTGCAGGAAAGCAGGTATTTCCAGGACTTGGCGGGCTAAAGCGCTTCTATTGCTCCCCCGGCCGAGCTGCAAAAGGGCGGGCACCAGCCCTGGGGTGTCCTCAGAGAAGCCAGGAGGTCAGAGAGGAAATGTGGGCTCCCGGGCCGGACAAAGGGGGACACAGATGCCCGCGGCCTTTTGGCGAAGAAAGATTGCACCTCTACAGCCGCCGTAGCCAAGCCGGAAATGTCGTCCCGCCACGTTTCCTGCCTCGTGGGCCTTAAGGAAGAGTTGTGACATGGCTGACGGCGCGAATCTTAATGCCCCGCTGTGCTCTGAACAGTTTGGTTCCGGGGCGGCCCGGGGCTGCATGGCCGCCGCCGACGGGAGCTTGCAGTGGGAAGCTTGGGGGTGTCGCTGGTGGGAGTTCTCTGGGGCCTTCACAGCGAAACCCCAAGGACGGGATGGCGNCACACATCTGGAAGAGCTGATGCTAAATAGAACTTAGGCCGTCGTGCCCCTGCGCAAACGCCTCACCCCACCTTTTACTTTCATCTCCAGGCCTTTGCTTCCAGCCTCTCCGGCTCCCTGGCCACCCACGCAGTCTTGCTGGGCATAGGGGTGGGGAACGCAGAAGCTTCTGTTTCAGCTGCCACTGCCACCTGGTTGGTGAAAGGTGAGCTGGGCCCCTGGAGCCTCGCTTGTCACCGCTGTCAGCCCTGCCACCTCTCTGGCCTCTCTTTGCCCTGACTGGGAAGCTCAGCCTCTCCCCGTCCCAATCCCAGTGGTCTGGCCTCTAGTTCCGGGCTGTGATGTGTATATTTCTGGACTCCTGCCTGATTGGAATCTGGGAGCCAACTCTCCCCAGTCCCTAGAACAGTGCCTTGTAGCCTTTTAAAAACCAAAATTCAATTGGGTTAATTTTAAATATTTTTATTGCTTTTATTCAAGGATAATTAGTCGCCCACTTTCAGAATACCCTCATCCTGAGCGCCATACTCCATTCCCTAGGCATACTGTTCAGAGTTCCTGAATCATCTGGAGCTCAAGTCCCTAAGTTAATCATTCCCCTCCTTTTCCCCTAGTTTCTGTGTAGGGCTGCGTAAGACGGTTATTGAATAAAACCAACAGCTTCCTGGGGTGTGGGAAGTTTGTTAGTTCTGGAAAAAACACAATTTTGTAATAGTCCTGAGTAGAAAAGAGGAGGTTCTGGGAACCTCTTGGAGTACTAGATAATGGTATAAATAATAACCATTATAACCATCTGTTGGATGTGTACAGCTTTTTAAAATTCTTTTTAATGTTTTTTATTTATTTCTGAGAGGGAGAGACAGCGCGAGCAGGAGAGGGTCAGAGAGAGACAAAATCTGAAACAGGCTCCAGGCTCTGAGCTAGCTGTCAGCACAGAGCCAGATGCGGGGCTCGAACCCTCGAACTGTGAGATCATGACCTGAGCCGAAGTCAGACACCTAACTGACTGAGCCACCCAGGCGCCTTGTGTACAGCTTTTTTAAAAACCACTAATGTGGGGCGCCTGGGTGGCTTAGTCGGTTGGGCGTCCGACTTTCGCTTAGGTCATGATCTCACAGTTCGAGGGTTCGAGCCCCGCATCTGGCTCTGTGCTGACAGCTAGCTCAGAGCCTGGAGCCTGTTTCTGAGTCTGTATCTCCCTCTCTCGCTGACCCTCCCCTGCTCATGCTGTCTCTCTCTCTCCTAGAAATAAAAAAAAAAAAACCACTAATGAAAAGTAAAGCATATGGTTTGGTACCATGCCACCTAGAGAGTGAAGTAGAGCAGAAAAGGACCTATGGCTGTTTCTATTGCCCCTTGTCTTTCATTACTACTCCCAGTGGGATTTATCAGACCCAAGGGAAGGCTTTCTCCTAGGATGAGCCTGGCCACATCTCTGGTGAACCTCCGTGAGTCTTTTAGAGGATCAGGAGGCCCGTGCTTACATCCTTACCGTTAAGACTGAGCAAACTGGCCAAATGTGAGTCACCTCTTGAAAGAAGCCCTTTCTCTGATAGTGGAGAAGTGGTGATCTGTGGCTTATTGTCGTAGTAATCATCTTTTCTTTTAATAATAGTAGTTCACACAAACGGTGTTTACTATTTGCCAGTCATTAAGTGTACTACCTTTGTAGTAGCTCTGAGATGGGTATTGTCATTATCCCCATTTTACAGATAAACTGAGGCACAAACAAGTAACTTGGCTAGGGTCACGGCTAGTAAATTATAGGGCATGGATTTGAACCAGAGTGTGTGCTTAATTTGGACTTCTGTTGCTCTGCTGTTGGCTGGGTGTTTGGAATTAAGTAGTTGATGTTTTCATGTCATTTCTAAGTACCCTAGTCTTGCCAACATGTTGCCTATGTATGTCTTCAAGTTACTAAAATAAAATTAGATCACTTTAAGATATGCAAAAATATCCATTTTTTAAAAGCCTGTTGTTGGTACTAAAAGAAGCTGTTTAAAAGAGTTTACAAACACATTTCCATCAAACCTAGGAAATTTGTATGCAACTCCTTGGGAATTTTCTGAAGTCATTTTCACCTACAGAGCTTTTAATGGAACATGATGTTAATTGTCATAACTAACAATAGTAATTCTCCTAGCAGCCAGTATTTTGACAGCCTACCACAGTATGCCAGGGATTTTGTACATTTACGTGTAATATGTAACTTAATCTCTGCAGCAGCCATATTAAGTAGATACCATTATTAATATACTTTTCAGGGAGGAAAGCTGAAGCACAGAGAGGTTCAGTCACTTGGCCTACGTTAACGTAGGGCCAGGATTTGGACCCATACCAATGGACTCCTGTGTCCCACTCTTAACTACCAGACACTTTTGCCAGCGGGATTTAGAGTGGAGCCTTGTACAGTTTGTGGACAGCTGATCCCTTATTGCTGCTCAAAAATTTCTAGGTCATACCGCTCAACTAATTGTAAGTGAGGCAAGTAGGAATTAAGTTTCCAGTCTAGTGGACAGTGTTGACTTTGAGATAATAGGAAGGGTATGTGTCATTATTGGGTCCTAGTACCAACTTCCAGATTCTGACAAGGGCCCTGCAGACTGCTGATGAAAGGTAGAATAGGCTCCCTTTCCACCCAATGGCCCTCGTATATGCCTTATTGGATAGGAGTGTGCAGTCAGTAGGAAGAAAAATAGTCTGGCCCGGTGAGCTCCCTCAACAAGTAAAAATAATCTGGGCATGTTCAGAGTCACTAAGTTAATCCAGTACAAGAATCTTAAGTAGAACAATAAAAAATTTTGTGGAGAATAAAATATACTTGAAAGGAGAAGTTTAAGGTAAGTGATAGGAGGAAGTCTGTAAAGCCACCTGGTGGGTATTATTTCCAGGGACACACAGGGGACAGAAATGTAGGAGCAGAGCAGGCCTGACTCTAGAGACCTCTGTGACTTTTTTTAGCCTGAGGAAGCCTGTCCCTCTACCACACAGCCCCAGCTCTCTGTCATCAACCTGCAGCTCAAGTCCCTTTTCTAAAATGTATACTCTAATGAGTTTAAATTAAAATTAAAATTCAGCTGTGAATCTATTGCCCAACCTGAGAGCTAGAATATCAACAATAACCTCTCAACTTCCCACACAGGAGTTCCTGCTTTTCCTTTTTTTTTTTTTAACATGTTTTCCATATAGATATATATGCAAAAATACTGTATTGTTTAGTTTTAAAGCCTTATGAAAAGTGTATTTTGTTCTATGTAGTCTTCATGGCTTACTTTTTCATGCACGATTATAGTACTAGGATTCCTTCATTTTGATATGAGTAGCTGTGCATTAGATTTTCCCTGCTAATATGCCACTGAGGGAATGTACTAGAATCTATCTGTGTATTCTCCTGTTGATGAGCATTTGTGTTATTCCCAGTTTTTTGCCATTTATGAATAATGCTGCAAAGAATATTTCTGGTCCATGTCTTGGCATGCATGGGTGCATAGTTCTCTTGGGTACATACTGAAGAACTGCTAAGTCTAGACCCTTCTGTCCCCATCATACAGCTCTGTCTATCCAATATTTATCGTACCAAACTGAGCTCCTAGAGCAGTGACCCAAGGTGAATCAGCTGTTTCAGGGCCAGGGTCTGCCAGGCTCAACAGCCCCAAAGGCTCTTCCTTGTTCCTTACCAGTGCCTCTCTCCCCCAGATTCAACTGGCATGCTGGGTCGCATCATCTTTGCCTGGTGGAAGGGGTGAGTTTGTCTTCTGGTCTGGCCAGCCTCCCCAGACAGGGGTCATGTCTGTCTCTTCTCTGGCTGTATTTTCAGCTCCCCCTTCCTCCTACCAGTCTCAAGGGGAGTGAGGGGGGATTTAGCAATTACTTCACAGAGCTAAGGAGTCCTTAGTGAGCATCCAGTCTAGGTGACTCACCCAAGCAGTGAAGCCACAGAGCCATTGCTATGATTGGATCTGCCATCAAGAGCACAGATGTGCCACTCTCCACGATGGCCTGGAAAAATAGAGCCACAAGTCTCTAAGTGTCCTCTGCTTGTTGAAAGAGAAGCCTGAACAAGATAGTGCTTAATTCAAAGGAATGATTTTACTCCAGAAGCTACTTTGGTGGCTCAGGTACTTGATTGGACTTTGGTGAGCCTGGTAGGGAGTGGACTTGGGCAAGTCATCAAGATCCCTGTCCCACATGGAATCAGACTTGCCATTTATCTAGACGAGTTTAAGGATCTTCTGCTGCCTGCTTCCTTCTCAAGCCAATATTGGGCAACCTTAGGAGTGATTTATTATCTGCCATTAATCATTAATCTGCCAATAACTACAGTCTGTTCAGTAAGATTGCTGATGCAAAGTGCATACCATATTGTGGCACATAATAATTGCTCAGAAAACACTAGCTGCTATTAACAGCTCCATGCCTCACAAGCTCTGTATATATCATCTCTAATCCTTAGAACAGCCTGTTGAGAGGACTGAATATGTCCATTTTACAGATGCAAAGCAGACCTAAAAAGGGGAGTCACTTACCCAAGTTGCACAGGTCTAGGGCTCTGCTTTATTGGGCAGACCCCTAGACCAGGCCCTTGCGCTCTAGTCTTGCCTTTGCCATTTATTCCCTCGTGTGTGTCCCGTACCCCATCCAGGAATGCTCCCTTTCCCTCCAGGAGATTTCAAAGTAAGAACAGGGCTAAATTCTAAGCTGGGCTGAGGGCTGCAACATCTCTTGCCACTGGACTCTTGGAGAAGAGTGTTTGTGCATGGGCCACAGAGTCCCTCTGCCTGGCAGAAGAGGTATCCATCCTCTTGTGTGATAGAAATGTCCTAAGCCTGGATGTCAGACCTGCCTCTTTCTCTTAGCCTTTCTCTTTTTTTTCTCTTGGCCCCTGCTTTCCATGAGATCTGAAGGAAGTCATGTCTCCTCTCGGGGCTACTTATCTGTAACTGCGGGGGTTACAGTAAATGCAGTTGTTTACAAGTCCAAACTGTGTGGACTTCTTGCTGGATACCCTTGACCATGCAGGAAGAAGATGAGGGGAGCTGGAAGGAGGACCCGGGGATGACCTCTCTCAGAGGAGGGCCAGAGGGTAGGGAGCAACCACAAGACAATCAGTTTTTTTCCTAGGTGTATCATGGGTTGGTAAAGGGGAAACACTGAGTGACCACTGAAGGTCCTCCCAGCTAATGGTATTTCAGGCAGCAGTGACAGGGTGTTAGGACAGATGTCTGCCTGGGGTATGGATTTTGCTGAGCCCTTCAGACCATACCTCAGGCTAAGGATGGCCTGCATTGCCCACAGGATGTGTTTTCTCCTTAAATCCAAATTGCAAACCAACCTCTCCTCGCCAACAGGGGGAAACTGGACTGCAATGCCAAGCAGTGGAGGTAAGGAGGGGCTGAGACAGTGGGGAGGGAAGTCTTCTGTTGTGAAGGTCTCTGACCTCTGACCTCTAACCTCTCATCCCTTTCCCCAGGCTTTTTGCTGATATCCTCAACGATGTAGCTATGTTCCTTGAGATTATGGCTCCCATTTTTCCAGTCTTTTTCACCGTGACCGTCTGTACCAGCAATCTGGCCAAGGTACCCACCTCTGGGGCACCCCTATATCTGCCTTGGTGGTGATGTGTGTGGGCTTACTTGAGGTCCTGTGTTCAAAACACTTGTAGAAAAGTGGAGAAGTTCAGAGTTTTCTACTCAGACTCAGCCATATTTTCTGATACGCCTCCAGCCAGGTAATGTCTAGTGCCTCAGATAGTCCAAGACAGTGTCTGAAGTCACAGATTTGGTGAGGAAACTCTGAGCTGAAAGATGGAAAGGGTGGTCCAGTGTTAACATCTTGGGATCAGCTCCCTGGCTATCTTTCATTCTTTCAGTAAAATATTGAGTATGTACTGCATGTTTGGCATGGAATATAGGACCTCCCTTTTTTTTTTTTAATGTTTATTTTTTAGAGAAAGACACCATGAACAGGGGAGGGGAAGAGAGAGAGGGAGACACGGAATCTAAAGCAGACTCTAGGTTCTGCTCTGTCAGCACAGAGCCCAACGTGGGGCTTGAACTCACAAACTGCAAGATCATGACCTGAGCCAAAGTCAGATGCTTAATGAATTGAGCCACCCAGGCGCCCCAAGGTCCTCCCATTTCTTCTTTGAAGAAAGCTGCATAGAATTAAACAAATGTTTATAGAATTACAGCTACAGATATCCCAGATGAGAAGTGTAGGGAGCTGCAAGAGGGTTGAGCAGAGGTTATGGCCTAGTCAAGGGATGCAGGAAGACCTTCCCTGGGCCTGGATCCTGAAGAATGGGTTTAAGGTAAAGGGTGGATGTTTTTGAGCAGAAGGAATAGTGTGGGTCATGGTCCAGTGGCAAGACGGAACGCAAAGTGGACGGTAATGCAGGAGGGTCACGTGGGGTGAATGTGAGCTCTTCCTCTGCCAGGCTGCTCACCCTCACAATTCCTTCAGGTTGGCTGCATCGAAGTGAGGAAACGGGAGCATAGCAAAGTTCAGTAAGAGCTTAGCCTGTCTTCACCAGAGGGTTAAGTACCTGGCACTGAGCAGTGACTCAAGAAGACATGTAAGATCCACCTCAAAAGCCCACCTGTCTGTTCAGAATCACTTTAGAGCAGTGCTCCTCCACAGAGCACTAGTGACATTTCAGATACAACAGTTCTTTGTGTGGAGTACGTTTAGCCCAGGTGCCAGTAAATGGCTCCGGCATGCTGCCGTGAGCACCCCCTCCAACTCCAGAGCAGGAAACACCAGAGGGAACCATTGCTGCAGCTGTGAACCAACGATTGTGAGCTCTGCTGTGTGTTTCACGTTAGGCACTATATTCTGCCTTTAGAGCGTCAGTCTCATCTGTCAAATAAAGGAGTAGAATAGGGCCATGAACTTTGCCTGACCACTCGCACCCTTTCTGGAGTTCTAGTCTCTGACTAATACTTCTGTCCCCCAGGTACACCAATCAAAGCCTGGTTGTCATCCATGCCTCCCCTCCTCATCCACTATCACCCTCAGCTAAACCTCCATTCAATTCTGTTATTTTCCTTCCTAAATCTCTCCATCCCATTCACTCCACCTATGTGTCACCTGGTGGTTCCTTATTGCTGAAAAAGCATGGTTGCTTCCTAGGTAGTCTCCCTGCTCCCCTTCTGCCTCTCTTCAGTTACTTCTCAGAGCAGCCCATGATCCTTTTAAGAATGAAAATCCAATCAGTTCACTTCCCTGACTCCATTGGCTAAAAACCTTAACAAGGTTTGCAAGATTCCATGTGATCAGGTCACTCCAGCCTTAATTTGTACCACATTCCTCTTCCCTTTAAACATTATTTCTTCTGCCTGCATGACAACTTGTTTATTTATTGTCTTTTGATTTGTAGACTTCATGAGAACAAGGGTTATATCTAATTTGTATCACAGCACTAAATCTGTGTCTGGCATTGAAATGAGATTTGATAAATAAGGAGATGGATGACGGTGATCGGTGACCCTCACTGAGGAGTTCTATCATCCTAGACCTCGGGGATTGAGGTCCAGGTGCACTGGGAGGTCAGGACCATCGTTGTGGTTTTTGACGTGGCCTGGGAGACTTGACTAGGCCTCCTCTGGGACAAGAGGAGAGGAATACATTGTAGGCAGAATATAAGCCTAAAGTTGGAAACCAGACTGGGCCTGAGAGCTTAGCAGAGGAGCAGGTGCAGCCAAAGTAGGAGTTGCAGGCTGGGGATGTTCTGAGCTAAGAACATTCTGTGGGCCTCCACCTTGGGGAAGGAAATGGAGTTTCTTGGGACTGGGCCACAGGGAGCTATGGTCAGGCAGAGCTTTAGTTTTCTACAGGAACAAGAGGGGAGGTGGATCTAGTGGAATTGTGGGGATGAGAACAAGATACTAAGGGCAGCACTCAAGGTTTTGCTGTTTGATCACCTGGTGCCTGGTTTTCTCCAACTGCTTTGAGTCATTTACTTGGCTCAGCCATAGAGATGCCTATGTTGCCGTAGCACATGGCCATTCTGATTTTTCACTCTCCCTTTCCCCACTTAGTGCATCGTGAGTGTGGCTGGTGGGGCCACTCGGGCTGCCCTGACCATGCACCAGGCCCGGAGAAACAACATGGCTGATGTGTCAGCCAAGGATAGCAGTCAGGTGAGCAGCTGCAATTGGGGCTGGGAAGATTTGGAGTGGGGAGGCAGGTTAGGCCATGATTTGGGAATATGGAGAGATATACCTAAGCGCTCCTGAGGATAGATGGGGGAGACACAGGAAGAAGGGGAGTGCTCCCTGCTCTTGGCTCCAGTTGAGGGCATGAGTTCTGGTGCCAAAAGGTCCAAGCTGATCATCTTAGCCCCTGCCCATTCCCTGTGTGGCCAAGAGTGGACCCTTGCCCTGACCTTCACCCTCTCTAGACCATCGCCCGTGGATGTCTGATCATGTGACGCCCCATATGTTAAAGCACTTGGTAAGTCAGAAAGTGCTCAGCATGTGAGGTGGCTGGGATCATTGGCCAGAGGCCTCCACTTGACAGTTCCATAGGCCTTTCCGGTCCAGCCTCTCACCTGACCAGGGCACCCCCAAGTAGAGGTGGGGACACTCCTAAGG
This sequence comes from Crocuta crocuta, assembly GCF_008692635.1. Lineage (NCBI taxonomy): Eukaryota > Metazoa > Chordata > Mammalia > Carnivora > Hyaenidae > Crocuta > Crocuta crocuta. The sequence goes on from NW_027532208.1 coordinate 8,526,193, forward strand.
CTGAACTCTGCAGGTATTAGATCCCCCCCAAACTCCTGTGCTAAGTGCTTGTATTGCACCGTTTAATTCTGACATAGCCCCATGAGGCAGATACCGTTATTATCTCTGTTTTACAGAAGAGGAAAGTGGGGCCCAGTTTAGAAGTGTGACAGTTTTCTTTGACAGTGAAGCAATTTAGAAATCTCTGTTCTGTTCAGTACTACTTTCTGTCCTCCTCTTAAATTGTTTTGCTCAGTTTCTGAATAGAACATTTTTAAATTTTTTTCTTTCTTTTTTTAATGTTTCTATTTATTTCTGAGAGAGAGACAGCATGAGCAGGGGAAGGTCAGAGAGAGAGGGAGATACAGAATCTGAAATAGGCTCCAGGCTCTGAGCTAGCTGTCAGCACAGAGCCTGACGCAGGGCTTGAACCCACGAACTGTGAGATCATGACCTGAGCCGAAGTCACACACTCAACTGACTGAGCCACCCAGGCACCCTGAAAATTTTTAAATTTAAAAATAACTCCTTTCAATAGTATTAACACAAGCTAAAAATATATATATTAACACAAGCTAATATTTGTTAAGCACTAACTATGTGCCAACTATGTCATTTATATGAACTCATTAAACCCTTACAGTTGCCTCATACAGGAGATACTCGTTGGCATTCTAAAGAGGCAAGTCATTTCAGTCACCCTGGGTACCTTTGGGCACATCCCTTCTCTCAGGAAATGGTTGAACTAATTCTTCCCCACTGTCTCTTCCATAGGTTGTTAGGAAGGGAGGAATAAGCACTTGAGGATCTCCCAGCTTCATGCCTGCTGTCTCTCACCTGCACTTTTTCTAACCCCCAGGTGTCCCCACACCCCCAAGCTGTATTTTTCAAGCCCCAGGGCTTCCTTAGTCTGCAGAGGCAGGGACCCATCCCAGGGGCAACAGAGGACATGTGCTCAGTCCTGTAGCAGGCCCCGGCTTTCTGCTGATGCCGCTTTATTGCCGCTTGATGTGGCCGCTGGAAATGATTATTCCCACCTGAGGCGGGGGGGGGGTCCTCCTCCTGTGCAGCCACCGTCTCATCTCCTATTCTCCATCACAACCACAGCCTTCATTTCCACAGCCTGCCCCCTTGCCAGGAGAGCTGGGTCAGAAGAGGCCCCCCAGCTCTCCCTTGGACCCCACTTCAGGGACACCAAACCAGACTCTTCCTCCCTGTGATGACTTGAGGGCAGGTGGCCTCATGTTTGTTTCCCTAGGGTGAGCTCAGTCAGGCCATCCCAAGCCAGCAGAGGGTTCTGATAGCATTGATTCTCAAGGGAAGAGGTTTGGATCTTGTGCCTTTCTTCCTCCGTGGTTCCTTGACCCTTTTGCAAAGGTACCTCCCAGGTTTGCATACCAAGGGGCTGAGGGGCATCAGTCTTTTTAAACCACCAAATAAAAGTACTTCCCTATTCTGTGGACATTCAGTTGCCTGAGTGTAGGACTATGATGACTCTTGGAAAACAAAGACCACCTGTTCCAAGGACATCGTATCTACCTGGACAGAGAAGCAGCTTGGATCTTAAATGACAGCCCACTCGTCAAAAACATTAAAAACTTATTAAGGCACCCTCATCAGTGGAGGAGCCCTGGGAGGTTCTGGAGCAGGGAGGAATGTGGTGAAAGGCACTCAGGGATACTCAGCTTGGCCTGGGAGGAAGCCCTGCCAATTCCACCCCACCTGCCTTTTTCTAGGAGACGCTGGTAAACCTGGCAGGGCTCCTGGTCAGCCTCTTGATGCTTCCCCTGGTGTCAGAGAGCCCTAGGTAAGCCGGGGTGAAGGGCAGGGAGGAGGCGCCCAGCTGGGCCTCTGCCTGAGTTGACCCCCTCACTCTCTCACCCCAGCTTCAGCCTCGGTTGTTTCTTCTTCCTCACTGCCCTTCACATCTACGCCAATTACCGGGCAGTCCGAGCCCTTGTCATAGAGACCTTGAATGAAGGCCGGCTCCGGCTGGTCCTGAAGCACTTCCTTCAGAGGGGAGAGGTACTTGGCCCCACTTCCGCTAATCAGATGGAGCCACTGTGGACAGGTGATCCACCCCCTTGGTCTCAAGTACTGTCTCCCAGTCTCTCCCCCTGCCTGGGCATCCTGACTCCAGCTTCCCACAGGTTTTTGGCCGTCTCTGTCTCTATCCCTGGGGGTCCCCCTACACCGCTTGACCTCCAGGTAAGTGGCGCCATGTCTCCTGCCCATCCGTGCTGCCCTCCCACTCTCCCCACACACTCTCTTTATTACAGTTACACTCTGGCCTCCCCTGATTGGGTCTCACTTCTCTATTCTAGGTTCTTTATTTCTACCGAACAGATTTGGGGTGAGCAAGGGTGCTTGAGGGGAGCAGGCTTGTAACAGCAGATATAAGAGATCTATTCGTTAGGTGCAGGAAGAAAAAGATGGATATGGGGTACGTGGGTAACGGACGAGAGATGGGAAGTAGGTGAAGGACAGATGAGGGTAAGGACAGTTCAGTTGATTGGATGGTTACTCCTGCTATTGCTTTCTCCTCTCCCCCACCCTTCACTCTCTTCTGTCCCTCAGTGTCTCTGAGCTGCAACAGCTGGTGGAGGGACACCAAGAACCCTACCTCCTTCGCTGGGATCTGTCACAAAGTAAGTGTGCCGTGCTCTTCCAGAGTTAGGTTCACCCTTCTGAGGTCAGCGTCTCATTCCACCAGCTCCAGGGCCTCAAGCCCTGGACAGTTTAGAGGCCGCCTGGTGTCCTGGAGGGAGCTCTAGCCTATAACGTGGTGCATTTAAATTATAGCTGCAAAACTCCGTGAAATTCACTTTGTCCCTGTGTAAAATGAGTCTTAACCGTACTTGCTTTATTGCCTGTGGGGTTTTATGCGAAAGGCAGCTATGTAAAGCATTTTGTACATTGCAACATACTCAAATAAGATTGTGATCTTTGGCTACCCCTGGAGAACTTCTGTCTCTCATCCGGAGCCACCTGTCGAGGAAGCAAGTACTAGACTTCACTGCTCTGCTGGTTGTGTGCTAAAGATGCCGCTGCTTATTGGACATGCAAAATAAAGCCGCCTCTTGAGCTGCTGTAAAGTTGTATTTGGAAACTGGGCATCTCAATTTGGCTAGAACATTGGGAACAACAGGCAATGAAGTTGGAAGGGAAAAGGGTAAAAGATAGCCTCCATCCATGCAGGCCAAGGCCTCAGGGCAGACAAGGATGAAGCAAGGTGGTAAGTTTGAGAATGTTTTGGGAAGTAGCCTTTTCCTAGCACCAGTCTGTTCTGGGTTTCTCCAGACCAGGTGCAAGTCGTTCTGAGCCAGATGGCAGGCCCTGAAACCATCCTAAGGGCCGCCACCCACGGGCTGGTGCTTGAAGCCCTGCAGGGAGATGGGCCCCTCCCAAGAGGGCTGGAGGAACTGAGGAACCGCGTACGGGCAGGTAAGCACCTCACAGTCTAGCCTCTTGATGGCTCAAGGAGGCGTAGAGTGAGGAAGGACTGTGTTCCACTTGGGGACCTGAGAGCTTCTGGGTCTGCACCCCCCTCCAGGTCCTGAGAAAGACAACTGGGTCATCGTCAGGGACATACACCAAGTGTTGGACAAGCTATTCCCAAAGTTCTTGAAAGGTAACGTTTTTAATCCCCATGGCTCCTTGGCCTCTGAGGCGGCCTCCCCAGGGGCTCTGCCTAACCCTATCCCCACACCTCTAGCTTTGAGGTGGAGGACCTGGTTTCTCTCTGTGATCTTAAGTCTGGACCTCATTTCCCTGTCAATAGGATGGGGAAGTAGGATGGTCCCAGAGGCTGTGTCACGTTAGCAATTTGTAATAATCCCGGTTGGCGTTGAGGACGGTCGGGGGAGGCTCACAAATGATGATGATGATCTTTCATTTAGCACCTACTCCATTTCAGCTCTTCTCTGTGTGCTAACTCAGTGAATTCATGCTGTAGCCAGATGAGGTTTTAGCCCCATTTTGTGCCAGAAATGACCCAGCAGAGGCAAGAGGAGCCTGGGCAGTGCACAGACCATGCCCCTGGGCTGTACCACTCCTTACCACTCTCCCCAGGACTGCAGGATGCAGGCTGGAAGACTGAGAAGCACCAGCTAGAGGTGGATGAGTGGAGGGCCACATGGCCTCTGTCTCCAGAAAAGAAGGTCTTGTGAACAGCCCAGATGGAGGCCCAGGTCCCAGACAGGAGCCTGGAGCAAGCACACTTTGGCCACAGCACGATGTGGGAACAGCAGCTTTATTTTTGCTTAGGGGAACTGCTGGGCAGTTTGGCCAAGGCCTCATGGGCTGTGACTGCCAGTCAGGTAGACTGGGCCCCTGGCAGTGGAGAGAAAAGGAACCAGGGCCTTCCCCTTCCCTCTCCTGCCCTAACCCCTTCTCACCATGGCAGGCTCCCCGCTCCCGTTCATTGTGAAGCCGAACCCTCCCTCCAGTGGCTCATGGTGTCCAACACAGTTGGCCTTAGGCATAAAAGCCCCAGAGGAACGTGGCCACGGCCATCATTATCAGTGCATTGAAGTTGACCACACGGGCCCAACTCGAGTCCTCACTGATGTCCTCCAGCCGCCTGGCTGCTGCAGCCACTTCCTCCTGCGTAGGGGCTGGGGGACTACCTGGCCCACCCCTGCTCATTCCACAGAACCAGAGCAGGCACCGGCGGAACAGGCCCGGTGCTGAGGACTGGGGCTCTAGGAAAAAATGATGCCCTACAGTTAGTTTGAGGGAACTTGGCCCCCCTAGTCCTTAGCCCCACCTCCTGAAGCAGTGCCTTACCCTCCATCTCCACTGCATGCTCAGGACACCCGTTCTGTACAGGGGGTGAGGTTGGACCGTCTAGCTCATCAGCATCCAGGTCCTCCCGCTGCTCCTTGCTGTGCCGTAGACTGAAAACCAGGCGGTGGAGCTGAGGAAGGGAGTGGGGTCCAAGTGAAAGTGCTGTTCCCCCACCCCAGACCCTGAGGTCTCTTGTCCACCTTAGCACCCTCTGACCAGCCTGTATACTTAGTCCACACTACGTTTGCTCAAACCCAACTTTCCATGGCTGCCCTTTGTCCTCATACTAAACCTAAGCCTTTCAGCTGTGTTTCACGCTCTTGGCCCTGCTCACCCCCTGCTTCATCAACCCAAGTCCCTGCCTTCCTTCAAACTGTAGTACTTTAGACTCTGGTCTTCTAGTCCTGCTAAAAGGGTACCTTCCTGTGGATATTTACCCGCATAGTTTCCTCCTGCTGCCTTTCCCCCCTTCTCTACCAGCCTAGCCTTCTGCCCGGCTCCTTTGTCCTGGCCCCCAATCAGCCCTGCCCTGGGGCATCTACCCTGTAGCAGCACAAGACCAAACCCTTTGTGGGCCTTCAAGATGGTACTCTGCCCCTCTCAGCCACCAATCAGATCCTGTGTTTTGAGTCCCACAGGCCATGCCAAGGACTTTGGGGGACAGTCTTCAAGCCACCTCCCTCCAGACCATTTCAAATAAATGTCATTTAAATAAAACATTGTTCTTGCTTTACAAATGCAACTTCCATCTGGACTCCCAGCCTACCCTTAATGAACCCTCAGTATAGAAATTCAGGTCTTCCCCCCCCATGGCCATTCCTGGAAGTGGACTGGCAGACTAGGGGTAGAGAGGGCTACACTAACACACGTGGTGCATGTTTGGTACCCATCCAGAGGCCGGCACTTACGTGCTTGCGTGGGATGGGTGCTGTGCACAGTGAGACTACAATGGTGAGGAGGCCAGAGCAGACGAAGAGCACAATGGCAAAGTAGAGGTAGTGCACGCGGCAGAAGAGTGCTGGGCATGCTGAGGGTCGTACACAGGTGCCCGAGCCAAAGGAGAACTCCGGAATAAGGCGTGCCAGGCCCATGAGCAGGCCCCCAATCAGCCCCCAGAAGGCACCCTGCCAGGGGAGAGAGTGTCAGCCTCTTCCAGACGTTCTGACCCATGTTCTGACCCAAGCTCACGACACACAGGCTCACCTTCTCGTTGACACGGGGCACAAAGAGCGCCAGCACAAAGACAGCAAACACAGGGGGCGCCAGGTAGCTGGACACTGCCTGGATGTAATCAAAGAGCTGCCCTCCCTGCGCTGCCTGCACCACGGGTAGCCAGGCCACTGACACCGCCACAATGAACACCACCCAGAGCCTGCAGTGGGTGGCCGTCGGGAGATTTTACCCAGGACCCCCCGTCTCCCCCAATCCTACAAGTGTTCCCTGCCCCCACCCCGAGGCTGATTCAGGGGACAGGACCTGGGGGAGACCCAGGCCGCACCGTCCTACTAGCAGCAGTTCGCGGTCCCCTGCGTGGGGCCGCAGGCGCATGTAGATATCCATGGTGAAGAGCGTGCTGCTGCTGTTAAAGATGGAGGCCAGTGAGGACATGAGTGCGGCCAGCATGACCGCCAGCATGAGTCCACGCAAACCTGCAGGCCAGTGGTAGCTGTGAGTCCAGGGCCATCAGGGTGTCCCCAGGAGGGCGCAGGCTTGAGGGGCCGCTCCTCCCAGTTGCAATCTCACCATTGGGCATGAGTTTCACAACCAGCCGTGGGTAGGCGATGTTGGAGCAGCCCACCTCTGTGCCGCACACGAGCTTACACACCTCAGGCACCACACACGCCACTTCATCTGCAGGCAAGAGAACATGACGTGGCTAGAACGGGAGCTGGCCTGGGACTCAACCCCTGAAGTGGGGATGGGAAAAACTAGTGGAAGAGAGATGGGACCCCTCGTGGGATATGGGACTGGGTGACCGGATTCCTAAATCAAAAGACGTTAACAGGAATGGAAAACAGGCACCTGAATGCATGCACAAGAAAGGGACTGGGTGGGGCACGGGACACTTGATGGGGGTGGGGTTGCAGACGTTACCAGGATAAAGAATGCGGCTGATCATGCCCGGCATGACCATGAGGAACATGGGCATCAGCTTCAAGTAGCCGCACAGTATGCAGCCCGCCTTGATGTGAGTCAGGTTCTTCCCGGCCAGACAGCGCTGCACGATGACCTGGGGCGATGCCCGTTCAACCGTCTGTGACCAGTCGCAGATTCTTCACCCCCTCAGGACTTAACTCGCTCTAATTCAGGCCTGCCTCTGGCTAAGCAATTCACTTGCTGTCAATTCACTTTCACTCACCCAAATTCTTTGGATCCCGTTGGGGCTGGTTTAACTCCATCCTGGCCAAGTTCCCGACCCCTCAGAGCATGCCGTGGGGCTCCCACAGAGGGGTTCCCGATCCACCCATCTCAGCCCTGCTCACAGTGGTTCTGGTTTTGCCCCAGCCTAGCTCCCAGCTCAAGCCCTGACCCTGTACCTGGTCGCTGCACCAGTACCAGCCCGAGACGATGGTAAGACCCAGGAGCAGTGCAGGCCATGGCAGGTCCCCCGTCACAGCGTCCCGGAGCAGGTGGTAGGAGTCGGGCCGGGGTCGATAGCAGGAACTTGAGATGTTGCCCACGGCCGGATCCTCAGAAACCGTCAGCGACGTCATTGCCCCCAAGTATTTGTCGAAAAGCCCTGAATACCCGCCCACCTCGTGGAAGGCTGTGAAGGCAAGGCTGTCAGGGGACCGGGGGCCCATGCCAGGGCCCTCGCGAGGACCCACATGCTGGAGACATGCATGCGCTGTCTCTGCTCCCAGGTGGAGAGCTCTGCAACTTGCAACCTCCATGCCCCTCCCCCACTGGTTGAGCTCCGTACCGTAACCCATGAGGACGAAGGCCCCCCCAAGAATGACGAAGGTCTGCACAGTATCCGTGTACATCAGCGCTGCCAGCCCTCCTGCAATGGGCCCGGGTCAGTGGAGACAGCCCAGACAGGCTGCTCCGAGCACATATGGGGTCTTTGTGCGAATTTGAAAAATGCACCCCTTCCTGGAGAGCAAATTTCAAAGAAATGGACCATTCTTCAGGCTTATGTACCCGAGCATCAGGAGGCAGGGCTTAATGAGCAGAATGAGCTTCAGTGATGCTCCCAGCACATCTCCCCAGCCCACTCCTTCCCTAAGTCCCTGCCACAGCGACCTGTCACAGTGTAGATCATGGTGATACCCAGAAGGGCGATGACGGAGGCATAGATGTTCCAGCCCAGAGCCTGTTGAATGAATACTGCCCCGGAGAACATGTCCACCTTGGGGGAAGGAGTGATCGCACAGGTCAGCACCCAGGGGCCAGGGCAGGGACCCAGGTCTATCTACTTTCCAGGCCATGAACTTACATGGCCACGCTTCAAAGGTTCTCTTATTTTTCGATGGTCTGGCCTTCCAGGTCCCACTTATTATGGCCGAAGCCCCAAACCTAGTCCTTTCAGATGCTGCCCCCATAATGGTTCTTAACAGCGATTTTTCCTTGGTCCCGGCCCCTCCAGGGCTTTCTAGAGACCTCCACTCCGTGATCCCGCCTTTCCAGGGCCCCTCTATGAGTGCATACCGAAATCTTGGTGAAGATGTACAGGAAAAGTGAAAGCACTGACAGGTAGAGGCGGATACGACGGCCTCCGAAGCGCTTGCGCAGGTACTGTGGCATGGTAATGACACCCGCCGTCAGGTACACAGGCGCAAAGAGCCAGCCAAGTAACAGCACCACGAACAGCGCCTGCGGGCACAGAATGACAGCTGAGAATGACTGAGATCCTTCCTTGAGTGAGCTCTCCCCACTGAAGGATCTAAAAGACCTCTTGCTGAATGTGCTACAGCAAGAAAAGTCCAAATGGGAGCTCAGAGGATGCAACTGCAGAGGATGTCCCTGAGCCTTGGACATTAAGGGGCAGGGTCTTGACACCTTCCTGGGCCTTTATCTGGAGCCCTCCTAGTCTTCCCAGGCCAGTTCTTCCCAAGATGGGTCCTGTCTCCCCACCCCCCAGCACATGAATCCAACTATAGACTCCTTAGCCTGAGCCCAGCCTCTGCCAGGAAGGGCTGCTTCCCCTCTTCTCTTCACCCACCCAAACTTTCTGTCCCTCAAGACTCAGTTTAGAGGCCTCCTCCTTCAGGAAGCCTTGATCTCCCCAACCCTCAAAGACAAGCCTCAGTCCCAGAGCCTTGTCTCCTTCCCACTTCTGCAGGGGACTTTAATTTGGTCCAGAGAGCCTCACAGGCCACAGCTTCAAGAGAGCATCAGAATAAGGACTTCACTATCTTTGAGGCTCTTCACCCCACTTCAGAGAAGAGTAACTCAAGGCCATAGAGGGTAATAGCTGGTCCAGGCTTACACAGCAGGTCAGGAGCAAGACCTACCCCTTTCCTGAAAGTGGTCATCTCCAACATCCCCCTGCCTCTAAGGCAAGACGTGCAACCCTCACTCGAAGCCCAATCATACCCCACTACCGGGAAGTCCCACCTCCAGTCTTACATCCCCCCTGCTTGGGGCAGGTGTGACAGTTCCAGAGGCTCCCACCGGGCTGGGGATTATTGACAAAAAGAAGGGGGTCTCACATTCCACTCAAATCCGGCCACAGCCAAACCGCTTGCAGCACCAGTCCCTGCCAGGCCCACAAAGTGGCCACTGCCGATGTTGCTGGCAAAGAGAGACGCCCCGACCTAGACGGCCAGAGGTGGGGGTGAGCCAGGCTGCTTCTCTAGACCTCCTCCCACTCCACAGCACAGCCTCTCTCACCGGCCACCACACCATGTTTCGTCCCGCGAGGAAGTAGCCGCCCACGGTGCCTCTGTTGGTTCTGCACATGGACTGAGGGACAGGAGTCGGGGGAGACGGGTTCGGGGCACATCTTTGGACCTCATTAGCCTTCTCAACACATTCCTCAGCCTTGTCTCAGGCTGAAGATTAACCAGTCCTGGGCTCTTTTGATAGTTCCCACCCAACCCCCAGCCCCAACCTCCTCCAAGGCACCCAGAGCAGCCCGGGCCCTAACCTAGTGCCCAACTACCCAAGCTTGGGTGTGACTGGATTTGGCCTGACTTTTCCTGAGGCCTTGGGTATGGATGGGCTTCTGGTCAGATATTATGTAGACAGGGGAACAGAGACCTCATTTAGAATGCTGTCCCTGATGGAAATCTGCTGACCCCTTCAAATAGCCCAATCCAAAGGTGGGAAGACAAGGAAGGAGTGTTGGCTGGGCCTTCCTGAGGCTATCAAAAGACTTGCTTGCCCCTCAGCCCCAGGTGTCTCCCTCAAAGATCCAGGCATCCTGCCTCCACTGAACGTAGGATCTGCCTGAAACTTTTCCCCCAGGCTCCGGAAGCCTGGCCTCCAGAAGCACTCCAATTTCTCACCCACAAGCCGACACCAATGACCAGCAGGAAGTAAGCAGCAATGACCAGGATGTCAGCGGTGTTGTTAATTAGGACCCTCTGGTTTCCCAGTCCTGGTGCAGAGCCTGCCTCCATGTGGTCCTCCATTCTGCTTAGGATCTGTCCCTCTAGGGACCAGCGCCTGGACTTCCCCAGGAGAAGGATTAATGGTTACCTCAAGAGCAGTGAGCCGACAAGTCCCTCAGGTCTTGTCACCCCTCCCCAGCTTTGTTTAGCTGAGTCAGGTCACATCAAGGCCGAAAGCTCCTCCTGGAGCTGGTCAAGCTGGTCACTTTCAAGTTCAGGAGCACTTCTTCCTGGGCCTTAGCTCCTACTCCTTCCCCAGTGCCCCAGGCTCAAAATCGCTCCTTTCACCCCCTAAAAATTCTCACCCATCAGCCTTGACCTAGGGAGCAGGGCTGAGCCAATCTCCTGGTTCTGACTAATTTTCAAATCCAAACCTGACAGTGTCACTCCCCTGCTTAGAAACTCTTCCCAGTTCCCCATCATACTAGGAAGGAAGTAGGAACTCTTCAGCCAGATGTTCAAGGCCTGCCACACCCTGACTCCTGCCCACCCCTCCCCTTGTTCCTCTATACCAAACCTAGAGTGAAATCATATTTCCCTCCAACTCCCTCGCCCTGCCCAGCCCATGTATTTTCACACACCCAAACTTTTGCCCAAGCTGTGCCTTCTGCTTAGCGTGCCTTCTTGCCTCCCAAATGGCCCACTCCTACCTCTCAAGTGGTAGCCCTCAGTACCCAGCCCATGTCAACTCTTCAGGAAAGACTTCAGTGGCTTTTCTGATACAGTTTTAAGCACATTGTGTTGTCCTCATATGGGTCCAGCTCTGCCTTCCCAACATACTAGAGACCCACAAGCAGGAAATGATCGGGTTCATCCCTAGGGTCCCATTGCTCAGCACAGGGCTGACTACAGAAGAGAGAATGTTGATAAATATCAGTATCTCTGCCTTTCTAGAAGAATTGATCAAATCTGGATATCTGATTATGACAACTGGGTTCATGCCTGAGATGGGGAACAGAAAACAATATTTTAGCGGGATAGGAGTTATATTTAAGGAATGCTTTCGTTTGGGTCCCTTCAAAAGCAGACCCTAAGATGAGAATTGAGTGCAAGGATTTTCCTGAGGAGGTGACCCCAGGAAGGATTATGAGGGAGTAGGGAAGTGAGACAAAGAAAGAAGAAAAACCAATAAAGGGCATGTTAACTAAAAGGCTACCACTGTGACCAATCCCAATGAGGACTCTTTGAGACACTGTGGGGAACATACCTCAGAACTGACCCCTCAGAGCCAGGGAGCTAGAGTATTTATCAATTTTTGTCTCTAAGTTTTTAGAACCTCCCCCTCCCACTTCAGGCCTGTTGGGTATAGGAGCACATTTGTTACCCCAGAGAGCACCTCAGACAGAAACTCAGGGAGCAGCTGGGGAGACAGGGTATCTGGGAACTGTCTACATAGCGGGCCAAGTGGATATGGGCAGGGCATCCACAGTGTCTGCGTCAAGGGGTGATGAATTTGAAGTGCCTGAGAAAAATCCAGGTGCCAGTGTCAGGACATATTGGGATTCTAGGCACTTAAAATCTATACGCTGTCTTTGTGGTCCACAGGCCCTTCATGATGTGGCACCTATTTCCTCTTTGATCTCACCTTCCTCTACTCTCCCCCTTCCTCTCTCTAATCCAGCCATATGGCCTTCTTTCCTTTCTCTCAATATGCCAAACTCCTTCCTCCCTCCTGGCCTTACTGTTTCCTCTGCCCAAAATGCTCTCCTCAAGCTCTTTGTCTGACTGTTTTCTGTTGCCAACCTTCCAAGTCTCAATTTACACATTACATATTCACAGGGACTGACTCTCTGGTCAAAGTAATCCCTTCCCCAACTTAGTTCTGTTTTTCTCCCTTTTCCCCTTCCCTCCTTTCCTTTCTTCCTCATTCCTTCCTTCATTAACAAATATTTATTGAGCACCTACCACATGCTAGGTAGCATTCTAGAAACTGGAGAGACAATGGTAAGCAAAACAAATGTAATCTGACAGACAAGCTCTCAGGAGCTTGCATTCAAGTTTCAGAAACAGACATAAGCAACAAATAAACACCTATTTGCAGTAGATACGTGCTATGAGGGACGAGGGAGGTGCTGCAGATGAAAACAAGGGCTAAGAGTGAATTTCACTTAAACCATCAAGTCTCCATTAGTTCATCACGCGTCACTTGTGTACCTGTTTGTCATCTGTCTCCTCTACTAGACTTCAGCTCCAAGAGGACAAGCACGTTTGCTTAGTTTCCTAAGGTCTCCCAGCATTTGGTATAGAGCCTGCCACAGTACATACTCAATGAACACTGGGTGAAATGAATGAATTGAGATGGGAGGTGGCCAATTTGAGCATCCTCAGGACAGGGAGGTAGTGACCATCCAGGAAATAGCTAGCATTCCCCAGGGAGAAAATATGGAAGAAGAGCAGGAGGTCTGGGAAGACCTAGGGAGAGAAGCCTCAGAAAGGAAAGGATATGGGTGGGGGTGGTGAGTTCAAGGCAAGGACAGAAAACATCTCACCTTTGTCTCTTACCCACACATGCTCTCCTTGGCTACTAGGTCTTCCTCAAGTAGGAAGGGCCTCTGAGAATCAATCCATCGTTTCCAGCCTCAAAGGCTTCTTCTATAGTTTAGACCCAAGAATCCAGGCCCCTTACTAGGGAATCACAGGGTCCAAAGTGAAGGTTCAGGGACTCAGGAAGGGATTTGGGGATTCAAACAGAGCCTAAACTCCACACCTAAAAATCCTTGGCCCCACCCCTTTCTGCTGGGGCTTAGCTCTTTGACTCCTGATCCGAGTTAGAAGCCTCCTTCTGGCTTCCACAGCCCCTAGTGCCTCCTTCAGTCACTGTCCTGACCATCCCATGTGTCAGCCTCTGCCTCGGGGAGATATTATGAGTCAATACAAATAAGAGGGAAGCTGTGCCTTAGTATCCAGATCCAAAGGGTGGGCAGCATAAACTGGCACTTCTGGATGGAACCCCTCTCTGAGGGCCTTAAAATTCTGGAAATTAGACAAGGTGGTGAGGGTGCAGACAGTGGTTATTTCAAGAATATATGGAGCTAAAGAAGTGGGGAATGAGGGTGGGAAGTTTCCACGGGGCCCAGCTTGAGCTCCTGTCCTGACTTGCCACTATCTGTACAATCCTGCAGAAGGTCATTTGATATGCGCACAGCATGCAAGGGCTGAGGCTACAGGTTCCACTGTGGCCACAGGGTGGTGACCTAGAACCTGCTGCAGCCAGAGCCACCAGAGGTGGGGCTTCACCATGCAAGGCTTCCCCCCTCGGTCCCTCAATCCCGCAGTCAGAGACACAGCACCAGTGTGATGTGGAACGTGTTTTTATGTAGGTAGAAAAAAGTGCACAGACTAGTGAGGGAGTGGGGAGCAGGGATGTCCTGGCCTGTCTTCTGATTAGTCGGAATTGCCCCATCAGGGGCCTCCCTCAAGGATGGGGATAAAGTGAAGAGTTCATGCAGGGTGGCTCTAGAGTGTGAGACCCACACTGGGGGAGTGTGGCCTTGAAGTTAGCTGGACCTTTTCTGAATTGACATAGAGAACTTTAAGAGTACAGTACCTTAGGGGCGGCTCTCTCTAGTGGGTGGGGCCTCACAGGATGGGGTGGGGAGAGCCCCAAGCTCAGAGAGCAAGGCCTTGGGGTCTGGAGAGCATGTTTTTTGGGGAAGGGTGGGGGGGTCTCTGGGGCTTTGGTCTTCCAGGGGAACGGGGGGTTTGGAGGAGGAGCCCCACAGGCAGTTAGCCGAAGAGCTTGACGAAACAGGGCTGGCAGTAAGGCTTGCCTGCACGCTCTTGGAAGGAGCCCTTGGTGAGAGGGCGCAGGCAGAAGGTACAGGTGAAGTGGTCTGGGTGGAAGCGGCGGCCCAGGGCCGACACACAACGGCCGGTCACCGGGAGGCCACACGTAGCGCACAATGAACCACGCCTTGCGTGGAAGTGGTTCTCGCACAGCGGTCGGCCCTCATGCTCGAAAAAGCTGCCTCCTGAGAAGGGAGCGAAGCATTCCTGGGGAAGGGTGGTCGTGAGAGGATAGGTCAGCCACCAATCCCTTGATCAGATAATTCGCTTTAGGAGCTTAATAACCCACTGTGACAACCCCACCCTCCACAGCCCCAACCCAGATGTGACACACCCTGCCTTGAATAACAGTCTGGGCCCAGGCTCCTAGTTGGGCTCCCCTTTTGACCCAGCTCTCCAACCACCACTGCACACCACCACCACCACCCTTCCCCCGCCTTCCCCCCCCCCACCCCACGCCACCCCCCNACGAAACAGTCGGGGTGCCAGAGGGCGCTGAGTGCAGATATGTAGTTATCCAGAATGGGGCCTTGACAGCCCTGGCAGCGCGGGGCGAAAAGCTGCAGGAAGTCCCGGCGGCAGTAGGGGCGGCCCTCGCGCTCATGGAAACCTAGGGGCGGGAACAGGGCGGAAAGAAAAGGGTGCAGGCTGCACCCGAGACTTGCAAGATCTGAGACTGCGGGGCAAGATGAGGGGCAGTCAGAATGAGCAGTAGTGAGGCAGGGATGGGGTCTAGAGTGGGGGCCTGGTGGCAGTGGGAGAGGGTGGCGCCAGCAGACTCGGGAGGTCTTAGCAGGCCGGACCGAGGTGGGTTAGGTGGGATGTTGAGCAGACCGGTGGCTTACAAGGCTGGAGCCAAGTTCTCACCCTCATCTCCGAAGGGCTCCCCACAACTGACGCAGCAGAAATGCTCTGGGTGCCAATGGGTGCCCAAGGCAGTGACCATCTTCTGTGGGGCATGAACACGGGGACACTCAGTATGTCCTTCCATCCCTTCTTCCCTTCTTCTCCCACCCTGAACCCATGGAAGAGGGTTTAAGCAGGCGTTTGATGCACTAGAGACCTAACAAGGAAGTCAAAGAGTGGGCGGAGTCCAAAGGGCCTTGGACAAGGCCAAGGGGCTTAGCGTGGGTGGGAGGGGGCTGTGAGTGAACGGGGACCACCCCACAGGCACCCTGGGCGAGGCAGAGTTTGTGGGACAGGCAGGGCTCACGTGTCGGATGGGTTGATTGCAGAGGCCACAACGTGGGGAGAAGCGCTCAAAGTAGCACTCGGGGCAGAAGGGGGCTCCATCCTTCTCGAAGAAGCTGCTGCCTCCCAGGGCCATGGAGCAGCCACCGCAAATGAAGTGCTCAGGGTGCCAAGCGCGGCCCAGCGCGGTCACCACCTGCGAGTTGAGGGTGAGGCCTGGGTCAGAGTGAGCTGCCATGTGCCCGAAGAGCTAATATTTATATGGCACATTTCAAGTTTTCTTTTTACCATTTGACTCCCTTCACTCATTTCTCCCCACCCACCCTGAGAGATTAGGATGAAGAACCTAATGTTCAAGTCAGTCTGTGAGTGACAGAGATTCAACCTGGGTCTTTCAGCACAGTACTTAGGACCCTCAATAATTTTAGAAGCCCAGGAAAATGTATGTAATTACTTCTAAAATCAGAAGGAAAAAATGAGCTCGAAGAAAATGGTTTAATATGTAATATTAAGAAATTCTCCTTTACACCAACACGAAACACAATTTTAATTTTTTCTTTAATGGAGGGAGGGACCCATGAAGGTCAAAGTGCCTAGGACCCACAAAGGTCACAATGTCACCCTGCTCTGCCACAGTTGGAAATTCTGGGATGGAAGCAGAGCACTAAATCTAGCAAGAGTATCTAGGTCAACCGCTTGGCACAGCTGTTACCAATAACATCTACTCGGGGCACCTGGGTAGCTCAGTCGGTTAAGCGTCTGACTTCAGCTCAGGTCATGCTCTTTCGGTCTGTGAGTTCGACCCCCACGGTGGGGTCTGTGCTGACAGCTCAGAGCCTGGAGCTGCTTCAGATTCTGTGTCTCCCTCTCTTTGGGCCCCTCTCCCAACATGCTCTGTCTGTCTCTCTCACAAATAAACATTAAAAAAATAAAATTTAAAAAAAATCTACTCAGTCAATAAGCCAAGAACCAGAGTTCACACACCAGATGCCGGTGGAGCAGAAATATCTTTTGTGGCTGCCTGAGAACGGGGAGATGGCACCAATAAGACTTTTGTGAAGACTAAGAGAGATGAAGTTTTGTAAGGGAGCTAGAATGGTGCCTGCACAAAATAGAACCATAGTAAATGGTAAATGGGTTGGAATTCTCATTCTCATCCTTCCACTTACATGCAATGTGACTCAGAGCTTTAGTTTCCTCATCTGTAAAATATGAACAACAGTAATACCCACTTCCCAGAGTCATTTACTAAAAGAGAACAGCACAAAGTCTGGCTCTCAGTAAGGATGGGTCCATGGGTCTCTACCTCCCTACTCACAGGTCTCCACTTACCTGCCCGGCAATGGGTTTATTGCAGGAGCCACAGAGGCCCTTGGTCTGGGTGGGAACACCACGGCGGCTGAGATCAGACTGCAGCAGCCCCAGCATGGTGTCTAGGCTGCCCTTGCCGGTCTGCCCTGGTGAGGACGGAGACCCCTCATTCACAGCGCTTGGCACTGGTGGCTGAGTTGACCCAGAGGCTGGAAGCTGCAGCAAGAAGGACATGAGAGTTGAGTCAGCAAGGCGGTAGAAGTGGAAGGTTCTGGAAGGGGTTAGGGAGCCACAGATCCACAATGGCCCACCTCCTGCCTGACTCACGTGGTTCTGGACACGGAAGTCAGACAGTGAAGCCATCAGCCTATCCAACTCCAGGGTAGCCGAGGTTGCTGAAGGCTTTGGGAGAACAGGGGATGGGCTGGGAGGGCTGTGAAGAACACAACTTGTGTCAGCTCAGAGCCCCCAGAATAATGAAGGCTATCCCCCAGTAAGTCAGCCGCCTATCACCTCTCTCCCAGCTCTGCCAACAACTATGTCAAACTCACGGGCTGGGCCTTTTCTTGTCCTCAGATTGGTCCTCCTTCTGGTCCCCTACAGTCTCCTTGCTAGATGGGAACTGAGACATTATTTCATCTGCAGAGAGGAGAGAAGGGGACTGGACATGGGGCCATACTCTATCCCCTTCCAGTTAAGGCTTGTGTCCCTTTAGCTGCTACTCTGGAAAGAGGAGAGCCCTCAGTCTCTTCCCTTCCCTACCCTGTCCCCATCCCATCAAGGCCTATCTCTGTGACCTGGTACCTGTGATGTTGAACTGGGTAGCGTTAAGTTCCTGAAGCAATCTGTCTAGTTCACAGAGCCCTGTGCCCAAGACACCGCTGGAAGAGGAGAACGGAGGGGCCGCAGGAGCTGCAGGCTTTGGGGACCGAGGCTTGCACACCGTACTGGAAAACAGGGTGGGAGCCTGGGTTCAGGGCTGGGGAATCGAAGCCTCTTTACCTGAGTCTTAATTGGCTTCTGCCTCCCCCAGTTTCCACGCCCCTCACCTGTACAGATGGTCCTTGTCCCCCGAGGCTCCTGAAGACTCCCCAGATCCTGTCTACAGAGAGAAGGACACATGTGTGGGATGAGAGGGTTGTACTTTGCCCCACTCAAGCTCAGATTCCCCTAGTCCTGGCCAAACTTGGCCCTAGTGTCACCCCAGTCCCCACATTTGATCTCACCTGTGGCTGGTGGCCATAGGGCAGGGGAGATGTGAAAGGCTCCGGGGACCGCTCTTTCGGAGTCCCTGACCTTGACATGTGTGAGGTGGTGGTCTCCAGGTCAGACAGCAGGGCGTCTACAGGGCAGCGTCCATCAGGATGAGAAGTTGAGGGGTTAAGGTTAGAGCAGAGACAGGGACTCAAGAGATTAGAAGATAAGAGTTCCAAGTAAGCAGTAGTTGAGGAGGACGGAAGCCAGTATGAAGAGCAGAAGTTACGGATCAGATGGAAACACAGGCCAGACCAAAGGCAGAGAAGTAGAAGTGCAGCAGGGAATATTTATGACCAAAAACATCCCCAATGGCGCGTCTTGGGAGTCATGCACAAAAGCCGCCTGATTCTTTTATTTTCTGCATCTTCCCTGATGCAGTCAGAATTGACTATTTACTCAAGCCAAATTTGGCTTCACCCCAAAGTGCTCAATTGGCTGTATGCCTGGCACCCAACTTTCTGGTTGGATGCTCTTTCTGCCCACTAATTCCTGACCCCCTCCCCCACCTAAACAGACCCGCCCAGCCCTGGCGCAACTCCAGGCACTGGGTCCCACCCTATGCTCCTCATTGGCAACTCTGCTGGGACCTGCTTTCTGATTGGCTTATTTTCCATATAAGCCGGTTACCCCTACTGAGCAGCACCCCCCACCGAAGGGTGTCTGAACCCCTTCTCTCCTATGGAGAGCACAGCCTTTCCAACAGACCAGGTGGAGGAGATGCCTGGGTCTTCCTTCTTCCTCCAAAACACCCACCCCCCCACCCCCAGATCNTTCCTTTCCAGAGTCTAGAAGTCCCTACTCCTTTACTCATCTCTTGAGTACCACAGTGGAACCCTTAACCTCTTCCTGGCATCTTGGCACTCATCTATTCTCTTTCTGCCCGAAAAGACCCGACCCCTACCATACCTAGGTATACTTAACTCTTTTCTTCCCCTACGCTCTGAGGCAGGCCCATTTCCTACTGCAAATTTTGGTGTCCTGTTCTCCCTTCCCGTCTACTTTCCCAGTCCCTGGACCCAAGACCCTTTTAACCCTTCCCTTCCCAGAGGCCCTGAGCCCAGGCGCCCACTGGCGGGCGCTGCACTNGACCAGAATCAAGAAGACAGAAAGCAGGGATGGGGCGATTTGGGGAGTGCAAGGGGGGTCCAGGATGGGGAAGCGGGTCCAGATGGCTGTGAGGAGCTGGGGATAAGAGGACCCGAGCCCCACTCACCCAGGTCCTCCATGGCGGGGCACGGGCGCACCGNGATGGGGGCGTGTAAAGGAAGGAGGGCCAGGGCCCACCCAGGCCCAGCCCGCCTGTCGGCCGCGGAGGCAGCCACACCCCAGCCTTGGCCTCCGCTACAGGGATCCCCAGGCAGCCAGAGCCAAAGTCAGAGAAGAGACTCTCCCAGACCAAGCTGGGGATCCTCTGCTCCGTGAGACTGTTAGACCAGACTGAGGCCCCCAAGCAGACACCCCCCACCAAAGCTACCAGCCCGAGTCCTCAATAGACGCCCCCTGTCCACTCAGTCCATTCCTGAGACTTGCTCCAGACAGAATTGTTGGGTTGAGGGGAGAAGTGATGGCTCTAAGGCTCAGTCAGACAGCAGGTTCAGGGACATTCCCTTAGAGACCCTGACAGACAATGACATGAACAGATATCCCAAATGGCCCATATACTAGACACAAATCTCTCAGAAATGGAGACAGACACAAACCCTCCCACTCTCTAAGCCAGGACCTTCTCTCCAAAACTTGGAAACCAACATATAGACACAGGTAAACTGAACCCAGGCCCAAGCCCCATGGAGACTCAGGGAAAACACTTTCAGGCAACCAGACCATAGCCAACCTTCAAGACAAAGCCCTTCCCCAACACTGAGGTGACCCTTGGGAAAGAGCCCTTTCTCAAGATACTGGTGAACACAGAGAAGACACAGACTCCAGACACAAAGGAACAAGGAGACTTCCCTAGACTGAGATCCCAAGAAATCAAGGTAGAAGTGAACCTTAAGAGAGGAGTTTGGACAGACACAACAGTGTTGCAGCCCCTAGACTGTGGGTCTCAACCCAGCAGCAAATTAAAACAGGCTGGGAAGCTTTTTAAATATACTGATGCCCAGGGCACCCTCCCCTCAGTCCAATTCAATGTGAAGGAGCCTAGGAATCAGTATTTTTAAAAAGCTCTCTGAGTAGCTCAAACACACAGTCTAAGAACAGAGACCTGGACACTTACAGACGCACAGAGCTAGCAAGTGTCAACTTTGGCTCCCCAGAAGCTAAACTCGCAGCCCTGTCCAGGCACCCTCCTCGAAGTCAGGCTGCCACCTGAGTGGTTTACTGATCTGGAATCCTGGTGATGTAGATCCTGCCTTGAGAGACCATACATAGCACAACATGAGCTGAATACAGCCCGGAGCTCTGGCTCTCAGCAAAACTAAGACAGGGCCTCAGGGACTCTAGGAACATAGAGGTCTTCCTTCAGGCTAATAGCAGAAGGACACTTGGTCCAAGAGACGAAAACAGACACAGAGACTGAAGACCTAAGATGAGTAAATATCACTCAGGAAACAGTAATGCCAAGGCCTCGGACATACACTTCCTCAGCCCAGCCCCTTCAAAAGACACTAACCAGAGTCCGCGGGCCTAGCTGGGTAGCTGTCTGAGCAATAAAGTTGCATAAGCACAAAGCAGGCTGCACCCAATACTCTAGTATATCCCCGGACTCCGGGAACCACTGCAGACTTACTTATTAAGCTCCTACATGCCAAGGGTGGCCTGTATCGAGACACAGCAACCTGGATAAGACCCTGTTTGGTGAAGGGAGTGGGGGGGACTCTCACAGGAAAGTAAGCAGAGACACCACACAATAGGGGTATCCAATTCCAAAGTTTTTAATCTCAACTCTGGAAGGCTGGCCCAGGCCAGGTGCCTGGAGCCCTGGGCTGTTCTCCACCTGTGGGTCCCACACTCAGACCCTGGCATCTTCAGACCATCATCCTGGCGTATAGTTCCATTCTTTCATCGGTCCTCAATGGTGACTGCTGCTCAGCCTCCTCTTATGATGCTCTGAGGGAGTCCTCCTTCATAGCCAATTCATCCTTGGATCGTCTCTCAGGGGACATCAACAGTCGAAGCTGGAACCCTTGCTCCCCAGTTCAACCCCCATTACCACAGCCAGTAAAGCCTCAGTCAGGGGCCCTGCCTCCTCACCTGCTGCCTCCACAAGCCCCACTAAGGCCAAGGCCCGTTTCCGTGGGCACTGCCCTGGCCCCAGGGTCCAGCGGGCACAATGGGCAACCAGCCGGGGCCGGCCCAGGCGGAATACTTCACCCACTGACTCTGGGCCACCGTGGGGTCCCAGGTGGATATGGCCCACAGCCTCTTCCAGCTCCTCCTCCAGCCCAGGGAGCAAGAAACGGCCAGCAGCCTCCAGTGCCTCCTCAGCCTCTGAGCCCAGCAAGGGCTGGCCTGGTGGGGGAACGGGCCCCAGGGCAGCCCCACAGCCCCGGCAGCCATGCAAGTGGTGCAGGATAGGCCAGGCTGCACTGGGTGACAGGCCTCGAAGTGGCACCAGGTCCATCTGGGCTTCAGCAAAGCTGCCAGCTAGCAAGGCCCGGAAGAAAGGCGAGGCAGTGGCTGAGGCAGCTCGCTGGGCAGGGAGCCGAAGGCCTGAGTCCAGTAGGAAGTGCAGGTCAGGGGCTAGGATGGGGGCTGGGCCCAGTAGACGTTCATAAAGGCAAGGGGAGGGGGCATCTAGGTCCAAGGGGATTGTAGGTGGGAGGGCTGGGCTCACAGTGGGAGACACCAGGCCTTGGAGGCAGGAAAGGGAGTCCGCAGCAAAGAAGAGGAAGAGTGGATGTGGAGCTGGCCGAGTTAGTGCCGAGAGGAGAAGCCGGAGGCCGCCCTGGTCCAGAAGTAGCCGGCGCCACAGAGAGGGCTTCCTTTGGGAAGAAAGGGAATCTTTTAGAACGTGAAAAGGGGTGGCATTAGGGAATAGCAACCTTGCTCTCCTGATCCCTGTGAGGCACCCACATCCTCCTCACCGACAGATGAAGGGCAGTGTCAGTGCACAGGCCACACGGTCCTCGGGGCTTCCAGAGAGCAGCAGATGAGTGAGGGCACCCACCCCAAAGGGTGATTCAGCCTGCACGGTCAGGTTCTGCAGCAGCATCTCACCTGCAGAGACGGGCAGAGCAGGTCAGGCTGGGAGTTGATGTCCCAACTCTGGGGCCTTCAAAGGAATGAGGCTAAAACCGTAGCGCATGGAAGAGGGGATGACTGCAGGCCCTAGAGGGGAAGGGTCCAGATGCTAGGAACTGGAGATCAAGGGCAAGAACAAAGTGTAACGGTCAGGGAGTACATCTGGGTTCTAAAGGACTCAGAATACGCAGTCGGGACGCAGAAGACAGGGCAGTCCCTGGCAGTGTTGGGATCGGTGGGGCGCCAGGAGGACATGGCACCTGAGCCAGAGTTTTGCAACTCAGTGTGCCCAGTGGGAAGGCAGTCAGGATGGTGCAGAAGCAAGAACAGATTGGGTAATGAAATAGAAACAAGCATGATTCTAAGTTGTTAGGAAAAGCCTGGTATTGGGGTATGTAGGCCCGAAGACGTGGGCAGAGGATGGAGCAGAACTTCGGATGCTGCGAGTTCCTCCCTCTTCCCACCTGGTGACTGAGGTTGGATGGTGGGCTGGGCAGGGCAGTGAGAAAGCTATGAACACCAAAGTGAGGTTCTCAGTCCAGAACCAGAGGGAGATGGGGCTTCTTATGGGGAACACACCCAGCTCCCGGTGCTGGCGTCGAGCTGGGCGGGCACGCAGCGTGGGCCAGTCATCCGGGGCGACACCTAACACAAGCCAGGCACGCAGCAGTGCAGCACCATAGCTGCGCACAAAGGCCTCGAGACAGGCAGGGTTGCAGGTAAGGCGTGCCAGGATGCGCAGTGCACGTGGGCTCGGTGGACCTGGTGAGCCCGTCACGTAGGCCAGCAGGCCACAGAGGGCTGGGCTGGTCACCAATGCCCCACTTGGGTCAGGAGCCTGGGAGAAGCGTGACAGTAGCAGCAGCGCTGGCCCCTCGCGGCCCCAAGGCTCCTCAGAGGCGGCAGCAGGGCTGCGGCCAGGTGTGCGCAGTGTGCGAGGTGTCCGCAGTGACGATGGACCCAGGGTGGGGCTGGTTGGCTCAGCTGGCTCTGGTGGTGGTGGAGGCGGGGGACATCGCTCAGGGGACCAGTCAGGAGAGATGTCTCCCGGGCCTGCAGCGTAGCCTTCGGAGATCAGCCATGACCTGTAGAGGGGAAAACGGGGAGATTGAACCCAGAACCACAACAAAGGAGCAGACCAAAGAGCTGTCATATAAAACTAGGTGACAGAAGCCAGGGAGAGGAAATGGGACCAGGGGAGATAGGAGAGAAAGGAATAGGGAAAAAAATGCCCCAACTCAGTCAGCAGGTACTGATGCCTCTTATGTACAAAGCCCAGAATTAGGTACCAGGCATAAGTAATTAGAAAACTAAAGTCCCCGTCCTCCTCGAATTTATATTCTATTGAGGGGAGAATAGACAACAAAGTAAAAATGGTCCAGTGGACCTGTCTGGGTCCCAAAGTTCAGATGTGCTGGGGTACAGCCAAGGCCAAAGGTGGACCCAGGAAAAAGGAGGTATGTTTAATGATGACGAGAAAGTGGTCATGTTCAGGGAGAATGAGGAATCAGGAATCAGAGTCAACAAGAGTTGACTGAGACAGAATGGGGTAGTGAAGGGAGCCAGACCCCTCAACCCACGGCAGTCAGGTGGGGATTCACCTCAGGCTGCGGAAGCTTCCAGCTTCTGCCCGCTCAGGGGTCTGCTCCTCAGGAAAGTCCCAGGAAGCAGCTTCTCTTCCTTCTTCTTCCTCATCACCAGCATCACCACACAGCTGCCCAGCCAAGAGAGGTACAAGTCCCAGAGCCTGTAGCCGGCCCAGGGCTCCAGTATCATAGAGGAAGCCCACAAGGGCAGCCACGACACGAAGGTGCCAGGCACTGGCACGAGGGTCCCGCAGCAGGCCCATCAACAGCTCCAAACCACCAGCATCCCGCAGCCGGGCCCGGTTGATGGCCTCCCGGCACAGCAGGCACACGGCCCGTACCAGGGGCTGCTGAGAGGCCGGGCCAGCCCCATTCGGTCCCCGCCGCCGCCGGAGTTCACCCAGGAGTACCTCCACACCACCAGCATTGCCCAGTGCAGGCCGTACGAGGCCCTGGGCACACAGGTTGGCAAGGATCAAGATAGTTGCCTCTCGTACTGCCTTTTTGGGGTGGGAGGCCAAACTGACCAGTGGGCCTAACCCCCCACCCAGACTTAGCTGCTCAGCACAGGCCCGGGAGCAGCCTCGACTCAGCTCCAAGAGGGCACGCACTAGGGCCAAGGTCAGTGCAGGGTCTGGGGCAGCGGCCAGAAGCTCAGCCAGAGGGCGCACTGCTCCCTGCTGTGCCAAAGCCAGGCGGTGCTGGGGTGAGTCGGCCAGGTTGCGGAGGGCACGCACCACGCTCTGCAGGCACTGAGAGTCCTGGCAGGCTGTCAGGCTCTCAACCAGCAAGGGAACAGCACCTGGAGAAGGAAGAGGAGTACAAAGAGTGAGCAAGGAGATACCCAAGCCCCTTCTCCCACCCCCAGCCCTTGCTAACTCCACACTTAGAGGCTTCTCACCAGCAGCATGGATGTCCCCACAGCTCTCAGGTTCCATGGCTAAGTTCCCCAGAGCACGGGCTGTTCTGTTCTGGATGCTGTCTGTCTTCACACACTGAAGAATAGTCACTGCAAGATAATTTGGTCTTTTGAGGGTCCTGCCCCTTCTCGTCTCTCTCATTAATGGCCTTAAGAATGTGGCCCGAGAGGGTCAGGGAAGGCCTCCAAAAGAGGCTGATACTTACTGGGTCTGAAAGGTTAAATAGGTAGGTATTTGTTAGAAAGATGGTGGATGGGGGTGTTACAGGACATTTCAGGTTTGGAAGCAGCCTTTGCAAAGGCCCAGAAGTGAGATCCAATGTCTGGTCTGTGCTATGCCCTCAAGAAGGGCCTCGAATGGCAGGCCAAGGGATAAGGCAGGACTTGAATATGAAGGCACTGGGAACCACAAAGGGTTTTAAGAATAGAAGTGAAGTGATACAATCTGGTAGCCACGGGGAGAATGGATTATAGGGAAAACGAATAAGGCAAGGACAGCAAGGAGGCTATCCCAATTGTTAAGGTGAGAAAGGACAGTGGCTTAAAGCAAGTCAGCTACCATCACAACCCAGCACTTGGGCACCAGTCTCTGGGGCACATGATAGAAGAAGGAATAAATGTGGATGGATACAGGAGTTATTTAAAATGCAAAACAGGGGTGCCTGGGTGGCTCAGTCCATTAAGCCTTTGACTTTGGCTCAGGTCATGATCTCAGAGTTCGTGGGTTCGAGCCCTGCATCGGGCTCTGTGCTAACAGCTCAGAGCCTGGAGCCTGCTTCAGATTGTGTCTACCTCTCTCTCTGCCCCTTCCCCGCTCATACTCTGTCTCTCAAAAATAAATAAACGTTAAAAAAAAAATTTAAATGCCGAACAGTGACTGACTGAGGATTATATGCTAATAACAAAACCTATAATTTATTGAATATTTATTGTGTCAGGCCTCTTGTCAAACACGTTATGGTCCAGATGCATTATACACTTTTAAAACTGTATAAATTTCTTTTTGTACAAAACACTAATTTTATTTCGTACAAAAAATTAATATTTCATCAAAACTGGCAGTTTCATAACTAGCAGGCACTCTGTAAACAGTGTTCACAACAGTGCCACTAGGAGGCGCCAACTTAGCTGGTAAACAGAAAAGCGTGCTATCTTTTAGGATTTGTTCTTATTGCGCCAGTTTTTAATACCTCAAAGTACCTAGTCCATGCTTAGAATATCTGCGATCTATGTTTGTATTTCATATTCTCCCTACTTCAGTTTTGCAAGGTAGCTATTATTATTCAATTTTACAAGGAATCCTAGCCTCCGTTCTCTCGGTCTAGCTCACCGCAGAAAACCACTAAAACTTCCGACCTCAAGTTCATCAAATGAAAGCCCTGCACAAGGTCACTCAGTAGCCAGGATCGGGGATAATCTATAAGGAAGGCTTGAAGGCTTCAGATGTTAGGAGTGTCACGTGGTCACAAGGCATGTTCTTCCAGGATACAACACAAAGAACTCAAGACTCCGCCCAAGCCCAGAGAAGGAAAGAATCGTGAGTGGAATCCTTCTAGGAAATGAGGGCGGAGCACTTACCCAAAGAGAGAATGCCTCCGAGCCTGCGCACTTCAGCCCGACACGCCCCTTCCGTACAGCAGTTGGCTAGGATGCTAAGCGCCAAGTCCAGGGTCTTGCGCAGGCGCGCTGGCGGCGAGGACGACGACGACGACGACGACGACGCAGAGGGGGCAGGGCCCGACGAGGGGGCGGGGCCATCACAAGTCGCTGACTCGACCGACGAGGGGGCGGAGCCTGGGCCAGCCTGGGACGGGGCGGGACCCGCTGCAGCCGCTCGCCGCAGCAGCGCGAGAAGGGGGCGGAGCCCGCCGCGCGCCCGGAAGCGCTCGATTCCCCCTGCTGCCTTGACGTGGCGTGTGCGGAGGACAAAGAGCGCACGCCCCAAGGGTGTCTCGTTGGTAGCTGTGTCCTTTCCCCCACCTAGACCCTCCCCGGCCGCCGCTGTGAGCTGCGCGAGGCAAAACGAGAGCGAGTCCGTGAGAGTCGGTTTCGCAGCCGCCATCTTGGCTCAAGCCTAAGGCTCCGCCCCCTCCTCGCCGTTCTTCCAAGGGAGCGGAACTGGAAGAGAGGGGCGTGGCCAGGCACCTCCTCTCTGACGCTTTTTAAGTAGCGCCGCCGCAGTTATTTTGCAAGTTGGAAGTTGTAGTTCTCGATCCCGGCACTGCGGACCGTCGCCGAAGGCATGTAGAGAGTAATGGTTATCTAATCGTTGTGCAAACCCAAGAGTCGTGTGCGGTGCATGCTGGGATATGTAGTCTGCGCCTTGCTTAGCACACCTAGCTAAGAACGGAGGGGAAACTCAGGCAGCTTGCAGTGGGCTGGTTCTTTTGGAGAACCCAGATGTCCGACCATGGAGTCTCAGTACCGTGCTGCTCCAAGTGACGTGGCTATACCGCCCCCCGCGTGTCCACCACAGCGACACCCTTTTCCGTCCGGCTCGCTTCGCTGCCCACAGTGATGGCTTGGGCACCGAAGTCCGTGCTGACGGACTCAGGACCGCGAGCCCGGCCAAAAGTGTCAAGTTTCTGATAGTGGCCGCAGATTGGGAGCTTTTGCTCAGTCAGGTGAATGAGAGGGTTAAACCTACCGAGACCGTTTCCGGCCACTTCCTAGAGCGGCACGGGCTATTGGACTTTTCGCTTCCGGTGCTGGCTCCCTGGGCCCCGAATGTCTCAACGCCGTGCTTGTGAACTGAGTGGATGATTTTTACGAAACGGGGCTTTTTTCACGGCGATGCAGTCAGCGTCGCCATAAGGGTCAAGGGAGAGCTAGGACGGGGCGGAGCGGCAGGGAAGCCCGACATCTGGAAGCCCCGAGCCCACTCTTTAGCGGAGTTGTCCCACCAGAGCTGCCCTCCCTGGTGTGGCTGCGATAGCCGGCTGCCCGGGAAATGATGCTGGACTTGTAATACCTATGTAGGTCGGACTCTGGCCCGGGGAAGAAGCTTCTGACAGACGAACAGTCCTGCAATCCCCAAAGCCTTCGAGTGCCGCGAATGGACCGACCGCAGCCTATCTCCATGACCTTCTTCACCACTGAAGCAGCCATGTGGGTGGCAGTCCCTCTACTGTTGTTCAGAGTGTGTCCGAAGCTTACTACGTGGCTCAGATCTAGTTAAGCACTGCCAGATACACACTGGCGAGAAACCATACCTCTGCCCTGCGTGTGGCCATTGTTTCAGCCTGAGCTCTAACCTCGTGCAACACCGTGGTTTCCCACTCACGATTCGGGCCCCACAAGTTTCCGGAGTGAGGGGAGGCCTTTGGCCGTAGCTCTGACTTGGTTAAACACCAACAGCAGCACAACGGTGAGAAGTCCTGTACCTGCTGAGTGTACTAAGACTCAGCGTTATTTCCAGTCTAATCCAGCAGCAGCGCGCACACACAGGCGAGAAACCCTACTGTTGTGGGGACTGCAGGAAGAGCTTCAGCTTTAGCTCCAATCTATTACAGCACCAGCGCTCACAGGGGTGAAAAGCCCTTACTGCTTTCCCTGGTGCAGTGACAGCTTTGGGCACAGCTCTTAGCTGCTCAAGCCCCAGTGTTCACACACTGGGGAGAAGCCTTATCATTGCTGTGAGTGTGGCAAAAACGTCACCGACAGTTTGGACTGCCTATGACACAAGCATACACACATAATGAAGAATGATGAACCTTCAAGTGCTCTGAGTGTGGCTGTGGCTTTAGTGAGCACATCCAATTCACTGAGCACCAGCACATCCACTTGGGTGAATGACCCTATGCCTGTTCAGAATGTGGTAAAACCTTCTACCACAGCTCCAAGCTCCTTAAACACCAATGCTCCCCTATAGATGAGAAGCCCTCTAAGTATTCCAGCTACAGCAAGAGTTTTGTAAACCATTCATATTTGCTGCAGCACCAACATACTTAGGCTAGAAGCCCTACACTTGAAGTGAGTGTGGCAAGTGCTTCAGCCAGACTCCCTACCTGCTCATCCATCAGGTGGTCCACAGTGGTGAGAAGCCCTAAGTCTGCCTGCAACGTGGCAAGGCATTTGCCCACGGCTCCAACCTAGTCCAGGATCAACAGATGCATGAAGGTGGCAGCCCCTGGAAGATCCCTGGCTTCAGTTTCAGCCCAAACTTCAGCTCTAACTTGGCTCCAGGCCTGGAGGAGGTGGAGGGGACCAGCATCTCTAAGCAAACCTTTCTGGTCCTCTAGGGCTGTTGATTCATGGACTACATCAGGGAACCCCAGGCTGGAAGAATTATAATAGTAGAGCTGGGATCACTGTCTTTTAAGAGCCTTTCCAGAAAAGAAGGCTTAACCTTCGTTTTTGAGGCTCTAGAGACAGAATGCCAGCTGGGGGGAGAGTTTTTGGATGGTAGGAGCTATCCAGTACTGGCACAGCTGCTTCCAGATGTAGGACACCCTTGGCAGTTGCTGATCCCTTCATGGGCCTAGGGAATGATGGGATTAATCATTCCAAGAGTAACAACTGCCTCATCCCAGAGGAATAGGATTTCAGACACCCCTTAAGGAACACAGTTGGTGGGGGCGGGGGGGGGGACCTGACCAGAGGGGACCATAAAGAAGGCTGTATTCTGACAGAAGGACCAGAAAAATTGTACTTGGGACCATTATGTAATCTCTGGGATATAGGACCCTTGTGAAAGATAATAGTCTTTACAGTGAAGTTAGGGCTTGGCAAAGGACCAGGAGACCTATCTGTTGACTTCATACTTTGTGACATTTCTAGGCAGGGACAAAAGGCCCAAGGTTTGTCATCTGCCCCTTTCTCTTTTTTCACCCCTTCTCTTGCAGGTGCCCCAGATCCTTTGTCAGAGCCCTCAACAGAGGAAAAAATGGTAAAGATTCATTTGTGCTTGGACATTGAGGACCGAACTTGGCCCTTTTGCCTGGGCATGGGAAAGAGCTGGCGAAATTAATGCACTTCTGTTATAGAAACTAGCAGGAGGCTTCCCAAAGAACTACGTCATCTGTGCCCAAGCCCTTCCCATAGCTGTCTGTTCCTGGAAGAGACAGGGGCTAGTCCTTTTGAGGTTAGAGGACAATTAATGCCCACCTCTGTGGGACTGGCCTTCCTCCATTAGCCTCATGCATGTAGCACCCTGTCCCCAAACTTTGCCTTCTTTTATTAGGCTTGCTGTGTCTAGAACTGTACTCATGTAGAATAGGGGTAAAGGGAAGGGATGTGAAGCAAACCCTCTCTCAGCCTCTAGCAGCATGCCCAGGCCTATCTCTTCTCAGCTATGTGACCTTGGACAGGTCTACCTCTTCTGATCTTCAGTTTCTTTATCTATAAAACAGGAATGATGTTGGCTACCTCACTAGGTATTATTGAGGATTCTATGGGATCACCTACATGAAACACCTGGGTCAAAAGAGTGACTCTAAACCTCAGTTCTC
Organism: Crocuta crocuta; assembly: GCF_008692635.1. Classification (NCBI taxonomy): domain Eukaryota; kingdom Metazoa; phylum Chordata; class Mammalia; order Carnivora; family Hyaenidae; genus Crocuta; species Crocuta crocuta. The sequence continues at coordinate 8,556,203 of NW_027532208.1, forward strand.
CTATCTCTTTCAGGTCTAGAGCCCTTTCATTGGTGGTGTCAGTCAGTAAGCATTATGCCAGTTCATGTGCTAGCTCCTCCCTAAAGTTACAGAAATGAGCAAGACAGCCTCTGTCCTGGGATAGCTTAGTGTCATGAAGGAGATGGACTCAGGACCAGTAACAACACAGAGTGCACAGTCCTGGAGGTGGAGAAAGGGCCTAACCTGGACCAAGTCTGAGAGGCTTCATTGAGGTGACATCTAATTAATACTACTTAACTTCTCAAACTGGGAGCAACCAATGCCCCTGGCACGGGGCCAGTGATGAAAGGAAGGATTCTTGCCATGTTTCCCATAAGGGGCACTTCAAAGAGCACAAGGGTCTGAATTAGAGGCCTGAGCCCAGTACATACATAGTTGGCACTCAGTAAATAGTTGCTATGATCGGGTCCTGTGTATACTGTTTTCCTGTATTGGGCTTCACCTTCCTCAGAGCCATGTTGAGTACTCTACAAAATTTATAACCGCATATGAATATTAGATATGTGGTAGAGTTGGGCATGGGACAAACCTTGTTTGCAAAATCCCTTCAGAGAACTGCAAGTTAATTTCTCAGATTAAGGCGAGTATCCATGGGCTCCATCTCCTCTAAAATTGTTATGTGCTGCTCATAAATCTCTTTTCTTATCCTTTAGGTGATATTTAATTTTTAAAATTTTTATAATTCTAACAGATGAAAATCATATGCTGAATGTTATCCGTTTATCGCTCTCTGGAGTAATTAAAATTGGTTTTTTTATTGCTTTTTCTTCAAATTTTTATTTAAATTCTGGTTAGTTAACATACCGTGCAATATTGGTTTCAGGAGTAGAATTCAGTGATTCATTACTTACGTACAACACCCAGTGCTTATAACAAAAGTGCACTCCTTAATGCCCATCACTCATCTAGCTGAGCTCCCACCCATTTCCTTCCATCAATCCTGTTTGTTCTCTATCATTAAGAGTCTCTTGTGGTTTGTTTTCCTCTCTCTTCTTTTTCCCCTCTTCCCATATGTTTTATTTCTAAAATTCCACATATGAGTGAAACCATATGGTATTTGTCTTTCTCTGACTTATTGAGCCTACCATAATTCACTCTAACTCCATCCACATCATTACAAATGGCAAGATTTCATTATTTTTGATGACTAATATTCCTTTGTATATATGTATCGCAACTTCTTTATCCATCAGTTGGTGGACATTTGGGCTTTCTCAGTAGCTTAGCTATTGTTGATAATGCTGCTATAAACATTGGGATGCACATACCCTTTTGAATCTGTCCTTTTATATCCTTTGGGTAAATACCTAACAATGCAATTGCTGGATTATAAGGTAGTTACATTTTTAACTTTTTGAGGAACCTCCATGCTTTTCACCATACTGCTGCACCAGTGTGCATTCCCACCAACTGCAAGAGGGTTCCCCTTTCTCTGCATCCTTGCCAACACCTGTTGTTTCTTGTGTTGTTAATTTTAGCTAATCTGACAGGTGTGAGGTGGTATCTCATTGTGGTTTTGATTTGCATTTCCCTGATGATGACTGGTGTTGAGCATCTTTTCATGTTTCTGTTAGCCATCAGGATGTCTTCTTTGGGAAAGTGTCTATTTATGTCTTCTGCCTATTTCTTCACTGGATTATTTGGTTTGGGGGTGTTGAGTTTTCTAAGTTCTTTATAGATTTTTGTTACTAACCATTTACAAGACATACCATTTGCAGATCTCTTCTCCCCTTCTGTAGGCCAACTTTTAATTTAGCTGATTGGTTCCTTTGCTATGCAGAAGCCTTTTATTTTGATGAAGACCCAGTAGTTCATTTTTGGTTTTGTTTCCCTTGCCTCTGGTGATGTGTCTAGTAAGAAGCTGCTATAGCCAAGAGGCTGCTGTCTGTGTTATACTTTAGGATTTTGATGGTTTTCTATCTCACATTTAGGTCTTTCATCCACTTTGAATGTATTTTTGTATATGGTGTAAGGAAGTGGTCCAGTTTCATTCCTCTGAATGTCGCCATCCAGTTTTCCCAACATCATTTGTTGAAGAGACTGCCTTTTTTTCCATTGGATCGTCTTTACTGCTTTGTCAAAGTTAGTTGACCATACAGTTGTGGGTCCATTTCTGGGTTTTGTATTCTGTTCCACTGATCTATGTGTCTGCTTTTATGCAAGTACCATACTGTCTTAATGTTTTAATGATTATAGCTTTATAATATAGCTTGAACTGGAATTGCAATGCCTCTGGTTATGTTTTTCTTTTTCAGAATTGCTTTGGCTATTCAGGGTCTTTTGTGGTTCCATACAAATTTTAGGATACTTTGTTCTAGCTCTGTGAAAAGTATTGGTGGCATTTTGATAAGGATTGTGTTAAATGTGTAGATTGCTCTGGGTAACGTAGACATTTTAGCAAAGTTTGTTCTTCCAATCCATGAGCATGGAATGCTTTCCCATTTTTTTTGTCCTCTTCAATTTCTTTCATAAGTGCTCTGTAGTTTTCAGAGTAGAGACATTTCACTTCTTTGGTTAGGTTTATTCCTGGCTATCTTATGGCTTTTTGTGCAATTGTAAATGGGATCCATTGATTTCTCTTTCTGCTGCTTCATTTTTGGTAGATGGAAATGCAATAGATTTCTTCATGTTGATTTTATATCCTGCAACTTTGCTGAACTCATGTATTAGTTCAAGCAATTTTTAGTAGAGTCTATGAGGTTTTCTACATAGAGTATCATGTCATCTGCGAATAGTGAAAGTTTGACTTCTTCCTCTTTTATTTGGATGCTTTTTCTTTTTGTCTGATTGTAGAAGTTAGGACTTCCAGTCCTATGTTGAACTGGAAGCATTGTGTTGTTTCTGACTGTAGGGGAAAGGCTCTCAATTTTTTCCTGTTGAAGATAATGTTAGCTGTGGGTCTTTTGTACACTGCCTTTGTGATGTTGGGGTGTATTCTGTCTAACACTGCTTTCTTGAGGGTTTTTATTAAGAATAGATGCTGTGGTTTCTAAATGCTTTTTCTGCTTCTATTGACAGGGTCATATGGATCTTACCCTTTCTTATATTAATGTGAGGTATCACACTGATTGCCTTGCAGATATTGAACCAGCCCTGTAACCCAGCAATAAGTCCCACTTGATCATGGTGATTAATTCTTTTTATTTAAACTTTTTTAATGTTTTTTTTTTAATTTATTTCTGAGAGAGAGAGACAGACAGACAGACAGACAGAATGAGAAGGGGAGGGTAGGAGAGAGGGAGATACAGAATCTGAAACAGTCTCCAGGCTCTGAGCTAGCTGTCAACACAGAGTCCAATGCGGGGCTCGAACTCACAAACCATGAGATCATGACCTGAGCCGAGTCGGATGCTTAACCGACTGAGCCACCCAGGTGCCCCCATGGTGAATGTACTGTTGAATTCAAATTGCTAATATCTTGTTGAGAATTTTTGCATCTATGTTCATCAGGGATATTGTACTGTAATTCTCCTTTTTAGTTGGGTCTTTGTCTGGTTTTAGAAGCAAGGTAATGGTGGCCTCATAGAATAAATTTGGGAGCTTTCCTTCCATTTCTTTTTTATTTCTTTTCTTTCTTTCTTTCTTTTTTTTTTTTTTTTGGAACAGTTTGGGAAGAATAGGTATTATTTCCACTTTAAGTGTCTGATATTATTCCCCTGGGAAGATATCTGGCCCTGGACTTTTGTTTTTTGGGAGATTTTTTTAAATTACTGTTTCAATTTCTTTACTGGTTATGGGCCTGTACAAATTATATATTTCTTCCTGTTTCAGTTTTGGTAGTTTGCATGTTTCTAGGAACTTATCATTTCTTCCAGGTTGTCAAGTATTTTGGCATATAGTTTTTCATAATATTCTCATATCGTTTTTCTGTGGTGTTGGTTGTAATCTCTCCCCTTTCTTTCATGATTTTATTTATTTGGGTCCTTTCTCTTTTCGTTTTGATATGTCTGGCCAAGAGTTTATCAATTTTATTAATTCTTTTGAAGATCCAGCTCTTAGTTTCATTGACCTGTTCTACTGCTTTTTTCTGTTTCTATATTATTTATTTCTGCTCTAGTTTTTATTTTCCTTCTTCTTCTGCCTTTGGGTTTTATTTCTATTGCTTTTCTAGCTCCTTTAGGTGAAAGGTTAGGTTGTTTATTTGAGACCTTTCTTGTTTCTTGAGGTAGTCCTGAATTGCAGTATACTTTTGTCTTAGGACTGCCTTTGCTGCATCCCAAAGGGTTTGGACTTTCGTTTGTTCATTTTCATTTGCTTCCATGTACTTTTTTATTTACTCCTTAATTTCCTAGCCATCCCATTCAGTCTTTATTAAGATCTTCTTTAACTTCCAATTATTATGGTCTTTCCAAATTTTTTTCTTATGGTTGACTTCAACTTTCACAGCGTTGTGATCTGAAGATATGCATGGTATGATCCTGAACTTTTTGTACCTGTTGAGGTCTGATTTGTGACCCAGTATGTAATCTATCCTGGAGAATGTTCCATGTGCACTTGAAAAGGATGTGTATCCTGCTGCTTTAGGGTGGAATGTTTTGAAAATATCTGTTAAGTCCCTCTGGTCCACTGTGCCATTCAAACCCATTGTATCCTTGTTGATTTTCTGCTTAGCTGATTTGTCCATTCCAGGAAGTGGGGTGTTAAAGTTCTCTATTATTATATTATTGTCAGTGAGGTTTTTTATATTTGTTATTAATTCATTTATATATTTGGTTGCTCCAGTTTGGGGGCATAAATATTTAGAACTGTTAGAGCTTCTTGATGGGTAGATCTTGATTATGATATAATGCCCTTCTTCTTCTCTTGTAACATTCTTTGTTTTAAAATTTAGTTTGTCTGATATAAGGATGGCTACTCCAGCTTTCTTTTGGCATCCTTTAGTATTATAGATGCTTTTCCATCCCATCATTTTCAATCTGCCGATGTCTTTAGGTCTAAAATGAGACTCCTGTAGTCAGCATATAGATGGATCTTGTTTGTTTGTTTTTTATCCATTCTCATACCCTGTGTCTTTTGATTGGAGGATTTAGTCCATTACATTAGGCTGATTACTGAAAGCACAATAGTACTAAACTCCTATCTATCTATAAATTGTTGTTTCTGGTGGTGTTCTCTGTTCCTTTCTAGTCTTTGCTGAATTTGGTCTTTCCCCTACCCCACACTCAGAGTTCCCCTTAATATTTCTCGCAGGGCTGGTTTAGTGGTCACAAACTCCTTTAGTTTTTCATTGTCTGGGAAACTCTTTACTTCTCCTTCAATTCTGAATGATTGCCTTGCTGGATAGAATATTCTTGGCTCCATATTTTTCCCATTCAGCATGTTAAATATTTCCTGCCATTCCTTATTGAACTGCCATGTTTCTGTGGACAGATCTGTCTCCTGTGAACGTGATCTATATTCCTTGTAGTGTAAGGACTTTTTCCCCCTTGCTGCTTTCAGGATTCTTTCTTTGTCTGTGTATTTTATGAATTTGACTGATATGCCTTGGTGATGGTCATATTTTGTTTCATTTAATGGGAGTTCTCTATGCTTCTTGGATTTTGATGTCCGTGTCCAACCCCAGATTGGGAAAATTTTAAGCTATAATTTGCTCACATAAACCTCCTGTCCCTTTTTCTCTCTTTTCATCTTCTAGGACTCCTATGATTCAGATGTTATTCCTCTTTAATAAGTCACTGAGTTCTCTAAGTATTGTATGGTGATCTTTGGCCTTTGTATCCCTCTTCCTTTCAGCTTCATTATTGTCCATAATTTTATTTTCTCTATTACTGATTTGCTGCTCTGCTTCATCCATTGTTACCGTCATGGCCTGTATTCAAGATTGTATCTTGGTTACAGCATTTTTAATTTTGGCCCTGACTAGATTTTACCTTTTTAATTTTAGCAATATCAGTATGGATTCTCTAATGTCTTCTATGTTTTTTTCAAGCCCAGGTAGAGTATTTATAATTGTTGTTTTAAATTCTAGTTCAGACATCTTATATCTGTATTGATTAAATTCCTGACCATCATATCTTCCTGTTCTTTCTTTTGGGGTGAATTCCTCCATCTTGTCATTTTGGGTGAGGGGAATAATAATTATAAAATGGAAAAAATTTTTAACCAAATAAATGGAGCTAGATTCTAGGTGTCTTTTTGTCTGCTTGTTAAGAGAAGCTTCATAGAAAAGGAGAAGGAAAAAAGAAGATAAAAAATAGAAAATAACAAAATATAAAATAAAATAAAAATTTGCTTTCTGTATCCAAGAAAAAAAATAAAAGCAACACAAACAGACAAATAAACAAAAAACCCAAATGAAGCTAGATCTAGTTTCCCGTGGAGCTGAAACCTTCCAGTGCTCTATGATCAGTAGACTTAGCACATGGAAGGGATTTGTGCTGGTCTTCTGGGGGAGGATCCTGCTGCTCTGATTCTCAGGGTGACTGCCCTAGTGGAGATGTGCCTGGAAGGCACAGAGGACGGGGTTTGGTGTAATGGTTCCATTCTCCACATGGTGGCACTACTTAGCTCACTGAGGTTGATCATTGCTGGTGAGCCTATTGTGAAAATGGCTTCACCGTGCTCTCTGGCCTCCAGACTGGGAAGTTCAGTCACCCTTCCTGTGCCCCTGGCTCCCTCAGCAACCCGCCTTCACCCTGTCTATTTCTGAGCTGTCTGCCTGCCAGGCGGCACCACCCTCCTACATTTTATCTCCAAACACCACACTTAAGAGTGGCTGGGACCCGTGCTGATCCTTTTGGGGAGGGTCTTGCCATGCTGTGGCCAGTACCAGCTTGTCCCAGAAAATGGTCAAGTGATAGCACAGCGGTTAGTGACTTAGAGTTTATAGTAAACAGCAACACACAGCTGGCACTAGGTTTTGCTGCTCTCAGCAGGAGTCTTTGTTCCTATACCTGTGAACTGGGTAGTTTTATGACACCTGCAGGATTTTTTCTTGCCTGTGGAGAGGACTTATCCCACTCCAAGCAGGGGAACTGCTTCTCCCCATGCAACTCAGGGGATCCTCAGACCCTGCTGCCAGCTCCCAGGGCTTTGTCCTCTTCCTCACTGGAGCACCTCCAGGTGCTGAGCTCATAAACTTCATACTCAGAGCTTCACTGCTTATTAAAAAAAAAACAAACTGGCAGTTAGGGCACCTGGGTGGCTCAGTTGGTTAAGTAACCAACCTCAACTCAGGTTGTGATCTCCTGGTTTGTGAGTTGGAGCCCTGTGTCAGGCTCCATGCTGACAGTGTGGAGTTTTCTTGGGATTCTCTCTCTCTCCCTCTCTTTCTCTGTCTCTCCCTGCCTTGTACGCTTGCTCTCTCTCGCTCTCTCTCTCAAAATAAATAAATAAACTTTTTTAAAAAACTGGCAGTATTGAAACATTCTCCTTTGTCTCCACCAATGGTTTGGGGAACCAGTTTTTTTGTTTGTTTGTTTGTAGTCCCCTGCACCTGTTCACACTCTTTCTCTTTGTCTCTGGCTACTTTCAGGGGGAGTGCTTTTCTTGCAGGAACCGGATGTGCTGGTCTCTCTCCCCTTCTATCTTGATCCTCTCCATGAAAAGGGCTCCCTCCTCTCTGTGGCATCATGGCTCTCCTCTCCACCAGTTAACCTCTCCACACCGTGTACCTGCCATGTTCTCTCCCTCAAAATATGCGGTTTGTTCTTTTAATGCTCAGATTGATTTCCTAGGTGTTAAAAATGATTTGATGTTGATCTAGCTGTGTTGGAAGGATGAGTCAAGCCCAAGGTCCCCTTACTACCCTGCCATCTTAACTCCCCCCAGGAATTTTTAAAATTTAGTTTTCTAGTCTTTATTTTTAATGGTTTTTACAACAAGAAGAATAAAACTATCATAGCTCAGTTGATACATACACTGTGTATGTGTTTACACAATTGACCCAACACTGAAATCAGGAGATTTCACATCACAATCTAGATTTCCAGTTTGCTATTTGGGGGAGCAAATAGCAAATTTGCTATTTCTGTGCAAATTGCACAGAAGGGGGGGGGGGAGGATCAGAAAATACCCCAGTCCAGCTGCAAGGTTGAATGCAGGGCTAGGACTAGGGCTAGGCTAGGGCTGTTAACTTCAAGACATGGGGGAGGGTGAACTCTTGGGCAGGGGCAGAGACTAGGAGATGATTTGGAAACAAGTAGCGGGGAGGGGGTAGCTAGCCAGATCCAAGACCTGCAAAGGGAGAGGCTCAGGGATTCCCTGCTCTCAGCTATTCATGGAGGGTGGGAGAGGGAGATGGGACAAAGAAGTCCAGGAATATGACAGCTCCCTCTATAGGACAGTTCCATCTCTACCTTACTCCTGTCTGATTTTATCTCAGTGGTATGAAGATCTCTGGGAATGTCTGAGTAAGGCCTGGTTAAAGGCTAAGAACTCATGGTTTAACAATCTGATTCCTGGGACATGTCATGGAGCCTACCTCCCCCTAGAAACTGTTCCAGGTCATGGACATGCTGTGTCTCACTTCCTTTGAACTCAGATCTGCTTCAACCCTTGTGCTGCAGTTGCTTAGAGTTGGAAAGGAGGAGGGGAGAGACTGAGCCTCCATCTGGGGCCATGACTATGAAGGACTTGGGGATGCAGAAGTTTCATGAGTTATGAAAGAGAAGAAACTCCTACTCCTGTTACCATCTCTGAGCAAAGGTCTGACCCAGAGGGCTCACAGTTTCTCCTCAGGATCAACTGGAAGAAGCCAGGATTCGAATTCTACCATCTGCAGCTCAGGACATCTGCTATCAGAGAATCTCACATTCCTCCTCTCGTGGACGTCAGGGGTCCCACTCACACAACTCTCCTACCTCTCTCCACCAGTGTCAGCTCTCTGAGCTAACCACAGACTCTAAGATCCTAGAAGTTCCCTAAGTGATACAGAAAACATCTTATCTGCCATGTGTGACCTCTCCCGGGTTTGCCGCCCTCCCCTATGCAGAATCCAGTTGAAGTCCAGGAGCGAAGCAAAGGGGGCCTCTGAAAGTTCAAATGTCTCCAAGCCCACGCCCCCAAGCTCAAGCAGTCAACTCCCAGGAAAGACCTCACTCAGAACCTAGAGCCTCTCAGTTTATTCAGTATAAAACAATACTTTGTACAAAGAAAAAGTGAGTGAATGAATTAGTGAATCTGATTTCTAACTCAGTGACTTACTAGAAATAGCTAATTAGAAAAATGAAAGAATGTTAGAATTAGGCAGACTAAAGGGACATACAAAAAGAAGAGGAAAGAAAAAGAAAAATTCTTCAGAAGAGATATGCTCTTCTTCCTTCTGCCTCCCCCTTCCCTTCACTGCCCTTCCTGAAAAATTGAGCTGTAAAGCCTTTAAGGGGCAGACAGAAAGATAGGAACCTGCTGATAGTGGAGGTGAGACACACTGGGCCAGTGCTGTGTGTCAGCCCTGGCAGGGTAAAGAGGGTGTCAGAGCCCGGCAGGGTTTGGAAGGCATCATGGAAGGAAAGAGATGGTAGGGGAGACAGAAGTCTGGTTATGCTGGGTATTGATCAACTAATTATATATATTAAGGATAATGAGTCAGGTTTCTCAGTGTCAGAAAAGGAAGACACAAATAGGGAAAGGGAGAAAATTCAGGTAGCCCTTCTGGTTCTAGGTTGGAACTGGAGGTATCAGTGGCTTTGATTTTCAGCAAATGTATATATACAGAAATAAATATAGATATAAATGTGTATACATGTATATACACACATATGTGTGTGTTCATATATTCCCTAGCTCTGAAGGGGCTTGGAGCAGTACCATTCCAATAACAACAACAACAACAACAACAACAACAACAACAAATTGACATGATCAACATTTTAAAAAAAGGCTGAAATGCTATTGTAGAATAATGGAAACTAAAGAGACATGACAAATAAATGAAATATATGCTTTTGAAATCGATCTTTTTAATCTAAAGGACATTTTAGGTTAATTGATAAAACTCAAGCAGTATCTGAGGTTCTGATAGCAATTTCCTGATTTTGATGGTTGTATTGTGGTTATATAAGAGAATGGCCTTGTTTATAAGAAATATATGCTGAAGTGTTTAGGGATGATAATACATCAAGACAACAGTTTATTCTCAAATGGTTCAAGGGGGAAAGTTTCTTGTCCTAGATCGCAACTTTTCTGTAAGTTTTTTGTTTCAAAAAGAATTTTAGGAAAATAACCAAAGTACTTAGTTTAAGGGTGCTTAAACCTACACCAGAAATAAAAAAAAAACCCACTACTGTATTAAATGTTGAAAGAAAACTGATGTACTTAATGGTGGCCCAGAGTCATCAAAAAAGTTTATACTAAGTAACTTTATTCATTCATTCGTTCATAATCATTTACTGAATGCTTGCCAGGTGCTAGATTCTATACTAGGTTCTGAGAATATAGCAGTGAACAAAGTAGATGTGGTCTCACCTCTCAAAGCTTTTTCAATCTGAGGAATAAGTTATGATCCCTTTCCTCAAAGAACTCACAGTCCTCTTGAATCAGGCCTTAGGAACACAGAGGAGGGAGCAGCTCCAGAAGACAAGTAGGCTTCCCAGAGGGGATGGTCTTCACCAGAAAGGCCCTAGGGCTTTTGCTTTTCTGTTTTCTTTTTCTTTTCTTTCTTTCTTCCCCTCCCCCTTTTAAGAAAACAGGGAAATCAGTATATCAAATAATGACAGTGCATATAGATTTAGATCTGATAGGGGCAAACTTTTTCTGTAAACATAATTCAGTTCCCCCACAGCTGCCAGACCTGAGTTTTTGCTGCAGTATGTGAACATGAGATTACTCTGGATTCCCTCTTTCCACTCACTACATCTTAGGCTATGTGGATATACTTGGAAATGAGAGCCCCCAGTGTCAATGTAATAGTTGCAAGAGTCTAGAGTGGATTTACCCAGGGAAAATCTGAGGGCTGGACTTTGGAAACCCAGAACCCAGTCTTCTGCACATAATTATTTATTGATACTTATTGGGCAGAACAAGGGGCCAGAGTTAAGGGTCTTGGTGACATCAGAAAGATGACGGTGGAAAATAGGGACTGGGTATAAAAGGGAAAGACTAGGAGGTGCATAGGAAAGGCTAGCCTCACATGAGGGGCCCACATAGGTTTGAGAATCTCAGTTTAGTCCAACTTCAGAGCGCTTGCCAACTTCAGCTTGGTGAGGCATCAACATGGAAGGGAAAACATGGTTCAGTTGCATATAAGAAATGAATAGATTATTTTCTCCCTTTATTGATTATCTATCATTATAACATTAGCATAGGAAATTCCCATGTCTCTATCTTACTGGCTATCAGAAAACAGTCAACAGCAATCAGTATATGATCCCTGTGTCATTTTGCCAGGAGAGTTAAAACAACAAATGTTTTTCATCTCACAGTTTCTGTGAGTGAGGAATTTAGGCTCAGTTTCACTGGGTGCCTTTGGCATCAAGATACCAGCCAGGACTGCAGTCGTATCAAGGTTTGTCAGGAGTACCCACTCCTAAGATCATTCTCATAGCTATTGAGGTTCTCAGTAGGCCTTAGGTTCTCACATGAGACATGAGTTCTTTGACACGTGAGTCAATCCATAGGGTAGCTTGCAACAGGGCAGCTGGCTTCCACAGACCAAGCAACCAAGATAGTGAGAAAGGACGCCCAAATAGAAGACAATCTTTTTGTAACCTAATCTTGGAAGTGACATCCCATAATTTCTGCCACAAGAAGTCTATTAAATCTAGTCCACATTCAAGGGGAGGGAATTATATAAAGGCATGACTACTAGGAGGTAGAAATCATTGGGTCCATCTTCAAGGTTGTTTCCCATACTTCTAGTTGAACCCTCATTGGCCACACACATGCCCTATAAAATGTTTCTGTCTGTCACATGTAACATTCTCCCTAGATCCCACGCTAATTTCAGGTGGTAGCATTTTTCTGGGCTAAAAATCCCGAATGAGTTGCAAGGAAGACCTTGGCAAGGGTGAGGACACGGAGGTGTAGAAGAGGTCAGAGAGACACAACGGCAAAGCACAGAGAACTGCTTCCAGTACCTTCATTCTCACATGTATTGACACTGCTGTTCTGTTCAGCAGTTGATCACATTTTCCAAGTAATGGGGCACAAGTCACTATATTCTCACATATAAGCAGATGTGAAAGTGTTTGCAACCTGGAGATTTTGAGCTCTGTCAGCACTCTGTGCAGGTTTTTCTTTTTTGGAAGTAAAACATCACTGTATTTCTTCTCCTATAGGTAATTTTTCTATTGCTTCAACATATTCCCCCTTAAAATTAAAAGAACAAAAACAAAAAAATCCTGAAGTTTAGAACTGGATCACATGGGCTTTTCTATTCTTATCTCATCCCAATTCAAAATGCTTGCATCTTTTAATGGCCAGCATCCCCTTGGATCTGAATTAGAATCAACACATTCAATCTTTGTAAAGTCAGACATTCTTTGGACATCAAGAAGTTTCCTGAAAATTCTTCTTCCCGTCAATCTACACCAACCCTTTTATGCCATTTTTTAACTGACCCCCCAATCATCCTCTCTCTGGGCTTCAGTTTCTTCATCTGCAAAATGAGCAAACAGGGGGGCGCCTGGGTGGCTTAGTCGGTTAAGCGTCCGACTTTTGCTTAGGTCATGATCTCGCGGTTCGTGGGTTCGAGCCCCGCGTTGGGCTCTGTGCTGACTGCTATCTCAGAGCCTGGAGCCTCTTTCAGAGTCTGTATCTCCTTCTCTGACCCTCCCAAGCTCACGCTGTCTCTCTCTCTCCTAGAAATAAATAAAAATATTTAAAAAAAAGGAGCAGACAGGATGAAAATGGTCTTCAAGGCCCTTTCCAGAGCTACCCTAAAATGAGTTAATGATTCTACTATGTATAGGGTGCACACTTGTGAGCAGGTGTTCATAGTTAACATTAAAACTTGGCTTTCCCACAACTTTGGGTGACATTTGACACCCAAATTCTATTCTTACCTCCTAATGATCCTCTCTGGACTGTAAATGTTGGAAAACTAAATACTACACTTCCTACATTCCTTTCACATTAGGTTCTTCCATCTAGATGTCCTTGCAGGAGATTTAGGAGGTGGAAATGAAACAGGGCTATTTTCTTACTACTATTGGCTATTTTCTGGTGTCTGGTAAGGTAGAGAAGACATGGGAGTCTTCTGTAGCAATATTGTAGTATCCAATCTCCAGGCTTTTAGGTGTTAGGAGACAGGTTGGAGGTAATGAAGCAGCCTCTTTTTAAAATGTTTATTTGTTTATTTTGAAAGAGAGATAGAGAGCCTGAGTAGGGGAGGGGGAGGGGGTAAGGGAGAGAGAGAATCCCAAGCAGATTTCCCTTGTCAGCACAGCGTCCATGGGGCTCAATCTCACAAACTGTGAGATCATGACCTGAGCCAAAATCATGAGTCAGTCACCTAACAGAGCTACCCAGGTGCCCCTAAAGCAGCCTCTTAATGCCTGGTTTGCAGCTATGATCCGAGTCTCCTCTATCTTATATAACGCCACATGAAGAAAAAAGGTGCCCCCTCTGGGAAGACACAGCCCTGAGCGCATGTTGTGTAGGGAGTCAAAAATGCATTTGCGCAAAGAAAAGTTAGCACCTTCCCCCTGGTAGGAGGCAGTTTCACATCAGGGTGCATGACTTAGTGAACATGGACTTGACTTCAATTCCCACTTACCCTCCACCCAGGGATCTTTTGGTAGGGTATAATCTGCACAGCTATACACAAGTTACTTTAGCTACAGTTGTGTGATTTTTTTTTGTTTTTTTTTTTAATGTTTTATTTATTTCTAGGAGAGAGAGAGAGAGAGACAGCGTGAGCAGGGGAGGGTCAGAGAGAGAGGGAGTCACAGACTGAAACAGGCTCCAGGCTCTGAGCTGGCAGTCAGCACAGAGCCCGACGCGGGGCTCGAACCCACGAACCGCGAGATCATGACCTAAGCGAAAGTCGGACTCTTAACCGACTAAGCCACCCATGCGCCCCAGTTGTGTGGTTTTTAAACTTAATACTTCCAAGTGCAGCCTCCTGATTCCTCACTTCATGATTTCAGCAGAAGCTCCTCTAGTGAATCAGTCTGGTAGTATTAACAGAGCCATCCTTCTAAGTCTAGCCTAGCCAACAGTTTTGTAATCAATTAATTTACCGCTCAAAATAACTAAAGTAGTATTGCTCTGACATTGTCATGCATAGGGTATGCTAACTTATTTAAACTTCAGTGAAGTATAAATAATGTACAATGGTTTATATAATACCTATTGTGAAAATGAGATGATTTATATAAAGTATCCAGCACATACAGTATCTCAGTGATGATCTCTCTCACCATTATTATAATTCTAGGGAATATAAATAGATAACAGATGAAATACAAACTGGCCCTGCCTTCTAGAGGTGAAAACTCACTGGGAAGGTAAGACTTTGGCTTGAAATAATAAGGGCAATGAATAGTGAGAGACAAAGGAATAGGACAGAATGCCAAGGCTCTAGAGGAATTCAAGAGAAGGAACGATCTCAACTGCTTCCTAATGGCTATCCTGTTGAGTACTTCCTTTATGTTAAGCATTCCTTACATCTTCCTCACATGATAGGCACAATTGTTCCCCTTTCACAGGTTAGAAAACTAATTCTCAGATAGAAAGGGAGAGTGACTTGCTCAGGTCACCCAGCTACAACATGTTAGAGCTGGGATTTGAAACAGGTCCATTTGCCTCTTAGCAGTGGATTGAATGGTGAGCCCCTACACCAAAATATATGTCCACGTTTTAATTCCTGGAATTTGTGAATGTTGCTTCATTTGGACAAGGGGTCTTTGCATATGTAATTAAATTAAGAGTCTTGAGATAAAATCATCCTGGATTACCCAGTGGGTCCTGTATTTAATGGTAATTGTCCTTATAAAATAAAGAAGAGAAGACACACACAGAGGAGGAGATGTGAAGACAGAGGCAGAGATGGGAGTGCTTCGGCCACAAGTTAAGAAAGTCAAGGAATAGCACAGCCACCAGAACTTGGAAAAGACAAGGAAGGATTCTCATCTACAGCCTTCAGAGGTAGTACATCCCTGCCAACACCTTGATTTCAGACCTCCAACTTTCAGAACTATAAGAGAATAGACTTCTGTTGTTTTAAGACCCAGTATATTGGTAATTACCCATTAGATGGTAATATATGTAGCCCTAGGAAACTACTATACTTTTCAAAGCCCTGAGCTTCCTGATAAGCTGGAATCCTTGATTCCCCTGCCTTCCCTGTTAGACTCCTCAGCTTTACACTCCATCCTCTCCCTGGAGGGTGAAGAGGCAGAATAAGGAGTGGGATAGAAACATTTCCCTTCCAGCAAGTCTGCCATCCTTTCTTTTCAAAAAGGGAGAGATTGTGTAGTCAGTGATAAGAGACAGAGAGTTGTTGTCAATGTTTCACAAAGGCAAACAGAATTTATACTTCCCCCTTTACACACTCAGTGTGGTTTGGCCTGAAGTAACCATTGTCACCTGCACTGACTTAAGTCTTACTAAAAGCAAAGAAACTTAGCCAGACTACTCCCTCGACTAGCCAAAGATTCTCCTCCATGGGGAAGCAGATATCACAGAATCACAGGATTTTAGAGATGGAAGGAACCTCAGAGTCTTGGGAAGTTTCACACATTTGTAACTGCTGTTACTACAGCTACTATTTTGGTGATCTATTGCTGCATAGCAAATTATCCCCAAATTTAACAGTTTAAAATGACAGTATTTATTGCCTCACACAGTTTCTGAGAGTCAGAAATTCAGGAGCAGCTTAGCTGATGATTCTGGCTTAGGGTCTCTCATGAGAGTACAGTCAAATTATCATCCAGATGAGCTGCAGCCATCTGAAGTCATGACTGGGACTACAAGATCCACTATCAACATGGCTGTTCTCAGAAAGCCTCAATTCCTCACTGGCTATTGGTTGAAGGCCTCACAGTTCCTCACTATGTGGGATTCTCCACTGGGCTGATGACCATAAGCTGCTGACCTCCCACAGAGTAAGTAATATGAGTGTAGGGAAGAAGGGCAGGAGAAAAGCTATGTCTTCTTCAAAAGCAGCTTTATTCAGGAAAAAACCTCCTTGATCTCAAAAGCAGCAATTTCTTACTTGACACATCCCTAAGGCAAGGGAATCAAGAGCAAAAATCAACTACTGGGACCTCATCAAGATTAAAAGCGTCTGCACGGCAAAGGAAACAATCAATAAAACTGAGAGATGGAATGGGAAAAGATAGTTGCAAATGACATATCAGATAAAGGGCTAGTATCCAAAATCTATAAGAAACTCACCAAACTCCACTCCCAAAAAACAAACAACCCAGTGAAGAAATGGGCAGAAGACATGAACNATGATGGGCATGGGGGAGGGCACTTGTGGGATGAGTACTGGGTGTTCTATGGAAACCAACTTGACAATAAACTATTTAAAAATAAATAAGTAAACGTCGCCATCCTAAACTTTCTCCAGTGCTTTCCAGCCTGGTCCTCATCACTGCTTTCTGTCCCTAGGGGGCGCGGTCGTCTGGCCCCCTCCACATCCTTCCCTCTCAATTACCAGGCGAGGCGCAAGTCTTGGGGACTGAGCGGAAGAGCACACGGGGGCGGGTCCTGCGCGTGCGCGCGTCTTAAAGCCTCGGGGACGGAGTGCCCTGGGTGACGCCAGAGCCGGGCAACTTGGCCTGGCTCGGTGCTCGGGTCTGAAGCTTCTCCGTTGAGTACACTTCGCCCCAAGCCATTTCCTCTCACATTCTAGTTGGGGAACTGGAATGGCAGTTCCTAAGCGGTTATTTGTGGTTTGCTTTCTGCCCTATTTCTCCCCTTTTCTGGGAACACCAGGGGACAGGTGGGGGCAGTTTCTTGGGACGTGAGAAGCGGGCAGGATGGGCTGGAAACGGAGCGCCTCTGGCCGAGGCTGGGTAATAATCCCCGGGACCTTGGCATCCCCGTCTCGGCGACTGGGGGGACCCTCACAAAAGTGGTTTCAGGGCAAGGGTCAGTGCTTTTCCGCTTCCGAGGCCCCTTTTGAGCGACTACATTTCCCGGCAGGACCCGCAGAGACTGCTGTCCGTGGAGCCTTGGTGGCCTGTCTTTCCCAGAGGGGGGCGCCCGGCTATGAGGACGCTACCTCGATGTCGCCGCATTCCCTCGAGGGTCAGCCCTCGCAGAGCTTCGTCCCATTGCAACGCACCTGGGGCTGAGGTTTCGGATCCGGGGTCCGGAGAGTGGGGGGTGACCGGCCCCGCTTGGCTGCACCCCCAGGTGTCATGCAGTAAACCTGTGGGTACGGCATCTCACTCGGTAAGGGCTAAAGGGCAGTAGCCTGAGCCTGCTGCCTCTTACCTGGAGCAGGAGGAATTTCTGGACTTAGGCTTCCGTCGAGCGCCTGCGATGGGTTGCTTCTTGAACCCCCGCAAGTACGTTGATATTATCTGGGTTGGAAGTGGTGAGACGAGGTCTCCATTTTCTTCCTAGAGCCTGCTTATTCCATTAATTAACTCATTTCCCAACCATTTCCTCAACACTTGCTGCGGCACAGCCCATCCAGGCTTCCTCCTAAGGAAGCCGCTGATTTCTGCCTTTAAGCGTCTTACCCCCGCCCGCCCGGGGCGCCCCCTCCCCCCAGGTGTAAACCCTCAGGCCCTCAGGTCCAGCCTTCTCAGAACTTTACACCACTGTTGACTAAAAGTCTGTATATTCCCAGCCTAGGACATTCATTTAGCCTTAGACAGTTTAGTAATGTTAAATTTTATTATCATGTGGCAATGATGGAGCCACCATCACACCTAAGTTGAGGACCTAGACCTTAGTTTATTAATACCCTGGGCACATTCCCAAGAAACAAGTCGCTAGGGTAAAAGAAGAATAAGCTGTAGAGGTTCCTGAGGATGAACTGAGATATTGAGATAATGCCTTTAGTTCAAAGCTTCTCAAGTCTGGCTATATACCATCTGAATTATTACTTCTGGGTGCAACCCGAGCAAAAAGAATTTTTAGAAACTGAGTAATTTCAATGTGCAACCAGGGTTGAGAGCCACTGCTTTAACCCTGAGCGCAGGTGAGTGGGGTCTGGGATGGCCAGAAGCACTGGTCCAGGCACCAGTGCTTCCAGCTGGAAGCAGCCTCACCCTCCATCCGAGTGTGCTGCACAAATTGTTTTTTAACATTTTCTATGTGCCCCATGCTGTGAAAATAGTCAGGAAGCACTACTCTATAGTAAGAAACATGTCTGACAACTTTGTGTAAGATAATTGGAAGTAAGGCGAAACAAGCCAAAAAGGCCAAGGAGGAAACATACAATAGTCTCCAGATAAGGTAAAGAAAGCCTAGGCTAGATTGGTGACAGGGAATGTAGGAGTAGACAGTTGTGACAGTCACAGAAAGAATGAAGGGCTATGGTGGTTACCTAGATCAAAGTTTTTGGCAGGCTGTGGCTCTTTTAATTATCATACAGGCTGATTGCACTAACATATCTTAGCTGATTCCCAGAAGAGAGTCGCCAGAACTTCTTTACCCTTTCTAGGACCTTCAAGACTATGAACAGGCTGGGATTATTGTGACTGGCCCAGGCTCAGGCACTAGCAAATTCAACTGCAACCATAAAGTCAGAAGAGCTTCTTGGTGTGCCTGGTTGGCTCAGTCAGTGGAGCATGCAGCTTTTGATTTTGGGGTTGTGAGGTCAAGCCCCACTTTGGGTGTAGAGATTGCTCAAAACAATCTTTTAAAAAAAAGAAGAGCTTCTGCTTTATGGTGGCCAGAGGGCCTTTCTGACATGGGGCAGCAGCTGCACTCCTGGGGATGATACCTCACTAGAGATTATTCAACAGGAAAAAAAAAAAAAAGCTCTGTGAATGGCATGAAAATGCTCATTGTGGCATGAGTGAGCAGGGTAGGGTCAGAGAAAAAAGGAAGTACAGAATCTGAAGCAGGCTCCAGGCTCTGTCCTCAGAGGCACAGAGCCCACGGGCCGAACCCACGAATGCAGGGTTCGAACCCATGAACCGTGAGATCGTGACCTGAGCCAAAGTCAGATGCTTAACCGACTGAGCCACCCAGGTGCCCCTTGGGTGGCTTAATCTAATATGTGAAAAGTCTTAGAACAGCACCTGGCATATAATAAGTACTCTATAAGTACTAGTTATTTAAATTGTTATTTATAATGTAATAAAATCTTTAAAAAATTGACCAATCAGCACTGATACTACTGTCCACCCTCTACATCTCAGAAAAAACCTTAGCATATTTGTAAGGGTGTATTTTATTATTCATAACTTCAATAAAGCTGTCAGTACATTTGTAGTCTGATTTTTGACAAATGTATATACACTAGCGTAATCACCATCACAATTAAAATGTAGAACATTTCCATCACCGTTTCTTCATGCCCCTTTCCAGTCAGCCTCTCCTGTAGTTCCAGACAACTGTTGGCCTGCTTTCTGCTCCTATAGTTTTGTCTATTGTAGAATTTCATATAAATGGAATCATATAGTATATACTCTTATTTCTGGCTTCTTTCATCTAACATAATCTTGAGATTCATCTATTTGTTGCATGTAACAATAATTGTTCCTTTCTGTTGCTGATAATTCCATTATGTGGTACCCCACAATTTATTTATTCATTCAGCTTTTTTTTTTTAATGTTTATTTATTTTTGAGAGAGACAGAGTGTGAGCAGGGGAGGGGCAGAGAGAGAGGGAGACACAGAATCTGAAGCAGTCTCCAGGCTCTGAGCTGTCAGCACAGAGCCCAATGTGGGGCTCGAACCCATAAACCGTGAGATCATGACCTGAGCCAAAATCAGACGCTTAACTAACTGAGCCACCCAGGTGCCCCTATTTGTTCATCTTTGATGGGCATTTGGACTGTTTCCAGTTTTTGCTTATGAATAAAGCTGCTATGCAGCTTTGTTAAGAAAAAAAGTCTTTGGTGGACATAGTTTCATTTTTATTGGGTAAATACATGAGAGTAAAATTGTTGGGTCATACAGTAAGTGTGCATTGAATTTACTATTAACAAACTGTCAAACTGTTTTCCAAAGTGGCTGGACCATCTCACATTTTACCAGCAATGTCTGAGGCTTTCATTTGTTCCGCATCCTGGGAACACTTGGTATTGTCAGTCTGTTAATTTTAGCCATCCTCATGGGTATGTAGTGATTCTTATCAATCATGGTTTTTAATTTGCATTTCCCTGGTGACTGATGATAGCACATTTTATTTATTTACTTATTTACTTACTTACTTTAGCACATCACTTTTAAATGGTAGTTCATTCCTGAGGAAGAGAGGAGATGGGTCCAAAGAAATTCCATTTCAAGCTTAGATGCTCAAGAGAATTAAAACTAGTGCCACTGATGAAGAAGAGTGAAACTAGGAGTCAGCAATTATTTGGCATAGGATATTAAATTTGAAGTGATGGCAGGGCATTAAGGGGGAAGTATCTGTATGAGTTGCAGGCTTGGAACTCGGGGAAATCAGGGCCAGATATTAGTAGAGCTGTGAGGCTGAAAGCAGGAGGAGCCCAGAGAATGGGTTGAGAGCCAAGGATCCTGTCTTGGGGTTCAGAGTGACTAGTAGTAGTAGCGTCCCCTAGTCCTCATTTCCAAGTAATGGGAAATCCAGACTGACAGGCTCAGTAGGCCTAAAAACATAAAATTTAGCATATGTATGTATGTATGTATGTATGCACTAGAATATTTACCAGTCCATCTGTAAACTCCACTCTTGGATAATTTGATTATTGATATTTTAAATTACAAATTTATCTATAGCCCCCTTTAAAAAGATTTTCCAGTGTCAACTATACTTCAATTTTTCAAACATACAAAAAGTTAGATTTTCCACTTGTTTGTGACAAATTATTTACTTATCATCTTGGCTTGAGAGGCTCCCTTCTATTAATCACCTTAACCAATAAAGCAATGTCTTTCCTTCTGTTGTTGAAGTTGATTCTTTCTTAACAGATTGTGTTCAGATGTTCCAGGCTAATGTGAATGAGCCTTCCTTGCTATAATTTAATTCAGGATTAAATTGACAAAGTCCAAGACAACTGTAACCCCAGGCGATATTTTAAAATAAATCTTACCATCAAGAGGCATTAATCGTATGATTCTGAAAGCAAAGTTTCCTTTGCAATTGTATAGCAAAACTATCTTTTGTGCTTTACTCTCCCTCTCCAGAGAGCATGACCATGCCAGAATCTGAAATCTCCAATTTCTTCCACAGGAAGTGGAAACTAGAATGAGGCCAAGTTTATTCAAGAGGAAGGGCTTAGTTATGGAGAACATCAGGGGATATGCCCAAGAATAGTGTCATCTACTTCTGGATTCAGAGTCTCTAGAAACACCTTTAGATGACATTGTCCAGAATATTAAATTAGAGAAATCTCAAGAGAAGCCCTTGAGGATGGGGAGCTGGGTACTTCCAGACTGTGAGCTTGCTGGACTGTGAATCCTTGCCTAGTGTGAGACCTTACATCTGCACTGACTGTGACAAGAGCTTCTGGCGTAGGTACTCTCTGACCTATCATCTTTGAAGGCAGGCTGGTGAAAAGCCTTACCACCACCCTAACTATGGAAAACATGTCAGCCAAAGTACCAACAAACTCTGGCACCAGCAGATTCCCCAGAGAGGTAAGCCCTACAAGCAGAGGGCCTGTGAGAAAGGTGTTTCTCAGAGTGTATCCCTCATCCAGCACAGGAAGGTCCACACTGGTGAGGTGCCCTATCACAATCCCCAGTGTGGCAAGGCCCTCTGTGGAAGCTCTAACCTCATTAAACACCAGAGTGAACACCCTGGGGAGAAACCATATATTTATGGGGAAAGTGGCAAGGGCTTTACAATCAGTTCCCTGCTGCCGGTTCACCAAGGAGTACATACTGCACTGAAACCCAACATCTGTCTCCAGTCCAAGAAGGCTCTGGGGGATGAGTGGAAGCTGATATGCCACCAGAGGTTTCACACAGGTGAGCAGCCCCTCTGCTTCTCCAGCTGTGGTGAAAGCTCTAGTCAGAAGAACTCCCTCACCCAGCACATTCACCTACATGCAGGGGAGAGACCTTACATGGTGTGGGGAGTGTGGGGACAGCTTCAGTCTCTGCAACAAGCTCAACCACCATGTGGCTTGGCACAGGCCCCAGGCACCACCTCAGAGCTTTAGCCCCATCAGCCCTCCCTCCACAGGAACCGAGTGGAAATCTCAGGTCCTTTATGTCCCTACCACAACCTTCTTTTCTTTATCCTGTCCCTTGACCACAGTGATTGATGCTCCTGCCCCATTCAGTATCTAAACTCTGATCCTGCCCATCTTCTGAGAGACTCAGAGACTCAGGCACAGTGCCTGACTCATAGTAGGCACTCAATAAATATTAATTAAATCAAGGAGCTACTTCCAGTTCCTCAAGTGTTTTTTATGCTACGACTTGGATTTTTTTTACTCTTTTTGTTCTCTCAAGACACAACATGGACACATCTAGAAAGTTAACCAAAGTTATCACACCCAATCTATGTCTTTCTGGTTACTTTGCCTGCCATTCAATCATTCCATGCTTATTTTTATAGTGATACCAGAGAAAAGCAACAGAAAACACCACTGTTTACTTGAGCCCAGTGCATTTCACCCATACATTTGTAATAATAAGATTACTGCAAATTGGCAGGATGATCTCATCAACTTTTCAGCAGCATCAGTGATAGTACACAAAGGCCTTCAAGTGTATTGTCAATAATTGGTGTTTTTGATAGCAAAATATGAGTTTAGAAAATATCTTCGATTAATAAGTCACCATTTTAGGATCTCTTTACCAGCTGGCCTAAGGAACATAGTACATAGGATGTGAGACAAAGATCTTATAAGGGAACAGCAACTTCAAACTCTGACCTGTGGTATAACTGCAGTCTGGGCTTGAGTAATACCAGTCATGAAATCAACTGAGCACCAGAGTGCCCGGCTCAGTTAGAAGCCTCAGTTTTCCCAACGTTAGATAAAGATTTCAGAGAAATCAGGTCACAGTGTATAGATTTATTTTGATGTGTAACCCTGCATTATTATGAAATTCAAGAAGAAAATAAAAGTACAGACTCAACCATTAAAGTTTTAGCAATTTGGATTACATCTTAATGTGTACTTTATTTAACCAAGTTTATTTTAACCCACACTAGACTCAGTTCAATTTTCATCCACAGGGGCATCTGGGTGGCTCAGTCAGTTAAGCATCCAACTCTTGGTTTTGGCTCAGGTCATGATCTCAGGTTTCATGGGTTTGAGCCCCACATCAGGCTCTGCACTGGCAACGTGCAGCCTACTTGGGATTCTCTCTCTCTCCCTCTGTGTGTGATCCTCCCCTGCTCTCTCCTTTTTCAAAATAACTAGATGAACATTTTTTAAAAACACATCAGGGACACTTGGGTGGCTCAGTCAGTTAAGCCTCCGATTTTGGCTCAAGTCATGATCTCACAGTCTGTGACTTGAAGCCCCAAGTAGTGCTCTGTGCTGACAGCTCAGAGCCTGGAGCCTGCTTTGGATTCTGTGTCTCCCTCTCTCTTTAACTTTTCCCCCACTCACACTCTGTCTGTCTCTCTCTCAAAAATAAATAAACATTAAAAAAATAACTTAAAAAAACAAATCAGTTTAATTCTAAAAAAAGTTTCATCTACAAAGAAGGCAAAAAGTTTCAATAAAACGTAGACGATAGTACAGGATAAGAGAAATCACAGATTCACTGGTAAAAGTTTAGAGATAGGATATAGTTTCACAGAAAATGTTTAGGAATTAATGAAGACTTACAATTCCATCTTTTTGTTATTTTATGCACCTGAAAAGTCTAAGGGTACAGATCTTTCTCAATTCTGGTACATCTTGATCCAGGGGTTCAAATAATATTGACAAGGCTCGATTTATCCCTGTCTTTCAGGTCTGCTCTGAAAAATGACTTCAGTATTGGCTTCAATCTAAGGTTCCAGCCTGAGGCTCCAGTAACTCCAAGTCCAGGTAAAATATGATTATGTCTCTATAATCCAAGAAAGAAGTCTCCAAATTGAGACTCATGGATATGTACTCCTCCCAAACCAATTACTACGGCTAGGAGGACAGAATGTTCTGGTTGGGTAGGCCTGGATCATGTGGCCCCTCTTGGAGTTGGAGGAAGGAGTCAACCCCACCTGAACTGTGAACTGAAGATGAGAAGGGAGTGATGATTTTACAAAGAAAACCCAGGGTGTTATTACCAAAAGAAGGCATGAGTATGTTGGGCAGAGACACAAAATAATAGATGACCACAAGCTTCTCTGACTCCAAGGGCAGAGGGAACCAGTAGCCCCACTTCAAATCCCATTGTCATTAGCCCACTAGTGAGCTCCACCCTGCTTCTGTCTTATCTCTAAATCCCTTCACAGTTCATCTTCACTAACTCTTGTTCTGTATCATCATTCAGTTGTCTTTCTGGGACAATGCTAATTTCAGGTATTCCATCTTAGGCCTCCGCATAAACAAAATTTGTACACAGTAGATCAGATGTTGATCTTTGCTTTGGAGAATATGGTCATGATACGTAGCATCCCAGGAAAAGAGGTAAAGAGAAACTGGCATGGAATTGTCTCTCCATACCCTTCACCACCAACAGCTGAAGCATGTCTAGACAGGGGCAGGGATGCTGTCCACTGGGGTTTACTTAACAACTGGAAAGTTTGTTCTCCCCTCCACCTAAAGTAAAACCTAAACCTCTAGAAACTAGAAGCTTTGGAGGCAGCCCAATCAATTGACTGTGTGAGAGAGACCTTATGAAACAATGGTGGATACAAAGACTGAACGACCTGCTCTACGTTGCCTCTACACTGAAAGCATAGGAAAGCCTAGGAGAGCACAGACTATCTAAATAGAAAGCTGGGTACTGGACAGGTGCACCACATGAGGGCGACAGTAGCAGAGGATGGTAGCATCTCTCAGGGCATTCACCAAGTACCAGCAAGAAGACTCTTCATGGAAATTTCCAAGCTGAGACAGAGGGATGGGAATGCTCAAGCAATTGTTAGGCAATGATCAACAAAGCTCTGAGTAGAGGGAGGAGAGCCTAGAATGTTTTCAAGTAAAAATACCCCTGCTCATATGCTTTCTCCAAAAGCCATAATCATAAGCTGAGGAGACTGTGTGTGGAGGGAAATGCCAAGTAACCTGAACGGGAATAAGGGCCATGTCAGCGGCAATTCCGAAGTCCAACAAGGAAAAAGCAATTATAGGAAGAATTCCATTATAGCTCAGTGAGAGCTCAGAAACAATTTAGAAGCACCATGTAACATCTGACTGTTCAACAAGGTTGCTTAGAAAAGAAAAAGCCTCAAAGTTAAGTAGAAGCTACTGTTCAGTTTCAAACCAATAGAAGGAACAAGTATGGAGCCCTTTCCTGAAAATGTACCTTCCTCATTTTTCTTATGTCTATTCAGATTAATTACAAAAAATCATTTTTTCTTTTATATATTAAATTCATATTAGGTCCATCACATCAGTCCTGATCCAAGTTGGAGACAATCTGTAGGATTGTAGTTTGACAAAGGCATTTATATAGGGTTTACCAATGTAACATGGTTCAAACATTATTTTTAGAACTACTTCATGCCAAGTTCTGCGCTAGTGCCGAGGAAAGAACAGTGAACCAGGCAGAAATCAGCTCTGCTATGTCTTGTAGCCTTCGAATGACCTGCTTTGATACAGGGCTTATAGAGGTCTACCCAGGCTTTCTTTTTCCTCCATGTAATCAGATTTTTCAGCTTGAAATAACATACTTAGCAGTAGATACTTGTCAAGTCTGTGGCTACCCAGCATATTTTTTAAAAAATTTTTAATGTTTTTATTTATTTTTGAGAGAGAGAGAGAACAAGTGGGAGGGGGCAGAGAAAGGGAAACACAGAATCTGAAGCAGGCTCCAGGCTCTGAGCCATCAGCACAGAGCCCAACTCTGGGCTCAAACTCACAAACTAGGAGATCATGACCTAAGCTGAAGTCGGACACTTAACCGACTGAGCCACCCAGACTCCCCATCCAGTATCTTTTGAATACCCTTCTTGCATTTGGGGATTTTCTCCAAGATATAATTCCTGCCTCCTTAAGGCAGAAGGCAAACTCGATTTCCCACCCCTTCTTGAAGCTAGAGTACAGGCAGTGACCTAGCTGTTGTCAACTGGGGCCCACATGATATCTCTGATTCAGAAGACACCAACTCAAGGATGCAAACAAACTTCATGAAAAATCCACTTTCCAGAGAGTGTGAGGGTGGAAGAATCTGTTTTTCCAGGGTAGCATGGGTGAAGTTTTTGGCATCTGGAGTATAGCAGTGCAAATCACGGTGGAGTCCCACTGTAGCTGGCCCACAGAATGGCTTGTTTCTGGCTGCACAGATTGCTGGCCATACCAGAGGTACTTGTGAGCTACCTAAGATTCTCAATTGCTTATATTTTAAAAACCAGTTAGAGTGAGTTCTATTCTTTGTAAAAGATTGTGACTAATCCATATACTGAGCTACTGTTACGTGCCAGACTCTACACTGGCATATTCCTATGATACTTTACTTAAATCTCAGAAACTTCATTTAAGGTATAAATTTGTATATATTTTACAGATGAAAAAACTGAGATTCAAAAGGTCACTTAATTCATTCTACAAATACTAAAAACCTACTGTGTGCCACCCACTGGAACTAGACTATTGAAGGAAATAGTTCTCTGCAACTATAAAAAGAATGGCATATTGTTTTTAAATGTCCCCTTATCAAAATAAGAAGCACCAAATGGCAGATGTCTGGAGAGAAGGGCCTCAGACCAGTAAGGCCTCATTTTAAATATAGAAAACCTCTAAAAATAGCCATCCATGTTACAGACTCAACAGGTGATTGGCCCGAAAAGAGGGGAGTGGAATCTAGACCTCGGTGAAGGAGAGTGAAAGGGCAGTGCGCTGTTTCCCGATTCCCTCACCACAATGGCTCTGCCTCTGAGGTCCCTGAGTCGGGGCTTGGCAAGTACAGCGAAGGGAGACCATGGAGGGGCAGGAGGTGAGTGGGGCTGGGGCTTGACCCTGGGGCTTGNCCGCCTTCCCCCCACCCTGCTGTAGCCAGCACCTGGCGCCTCCTGACCTTCGTGCTGGCGCTCCCGAGTGTGGCTCTCTGCACCCTTAACTCCTGGCTTCACGCGGGCCATCGCGATCGCCCAAAGTTCATCCCATACCACCACCTCCGTATCCGCACCAAGGTACGCTGGCCTGAAGCTTCAGCCCTCAGAGTGGGAGCAAGGTTCAGGAGGGCCAGGGGTGCTGGGGGACCCCCTGGTCTGGTCGGGACCGCGCTGACAATCCTCTCTTCTTCTCTTCACAGCCCTACTCCTGGGGAGACGGCAACCACACGCTTTTCCACAATCCCCGTGTCAACCCTCTGCCCACCGGCTATGAACAGTGAACAGCCCTGAGGCCCCAGCGGATGCCCGCAGCCTCAATAAAGGTGTGGAAGCTGTGTGTCTGCAGCCTCTCTGGGGACCAGGATGGGGCGGGAGAGGCCTTCAATGAGCTCCACTGGGCTCAGGTGCACAGTGCAGTCTGTGGTCTACGTGCTCTTCCCAAGGCCGTGATTTGGGAGGTGTGCTGGGGAACATCCTTGATGCCTAGGTAGGAGATCTCCATCCTTTTCTCTCACATATTGATAATTAGGGCTATAGCCTGTAAAGGTCTTTCACATACCACTGAGCCCTCATGGTAACTCTGGGAACAAGGTATAATTTTGGTTCCCCTTCTTCAGAGGAGGAATTGAGATTCTCAGAGATTAAATGAGGGCCTTCATCAGAGGTCCCTGGAAACTCAAGACTGCAGACTCTAAAGTGTCACTTGTCACCTGGTTTATACTCACAGTATCTGTGAATTCTGGTTTTTGGAAACAACTCTGATTTCAAAGAGAGGACCAACAGCCCTCTGTGTGAGGCTTCATGTCCTAACTTTGGATTTGGAATATTTTAGCTATTTTCTATGACCACTCTTAATGAGTCTTCTGTATTAGTTTGGGGAATCATACGCTCCTTTCTGGAAGCTTGGCTCTCATAGCCTCTGAGGACCTCATTCAAGGGGGATATTGGTTCAGACAAGTTCAGGGCATTTCACTTACCTCCTAGGACAGTCTGCTCACTTGCCATTACCAAAGAGCCTGAAGCCTGTGCTGAAACCCATGAGCAACACACACATAGAGTTCTTCCTTTGGCTTCTCCCCTGATGCTACACATAGCACCATTAAAAAAGATTAACTCAGGCATCAATCACCTGAAAAAGTGAAAGAATGTTTTCTAGGCCCACAAGCAGGGTCCCTCAACTCTTCCCAGAACAGCACTCAAGTCCCTAAATTAAAGCTCCTTGATGAAAGAAGAATGTTTTATAAACACCCTTGTTGAATATCACAATTCTTACATATATTAAAATTTATGCTGGCATCATGCTTGCTTCTGTAAAAGTGGGTCATCACTGTTAAAATCTGTTAAAATGTAAAAACCTTTCAATGCCTTGAGAAGGTGGCTTAGCACCTGGTAAGTTGCTCAGTCCAGTCTAGATCTATACAGAAGCTATTCCCATGGAAGTAAGTTTGTAGGCAGAGTCAAGCCGAGGCTATGAGGGTGGAGACAAACAGGAAAGTGAATTATTAGGACGAAGGCAAATCTGGGTCCTCACAGCAGACATCCTCCCCACTGAATGTGGCACTGTCTTCAGGTTTGTTATCCAGGATTTCTTTGTACTGACGTTTGAAGAAGCCAAGCTGTGAGGGGAAGTAAATCAGAAAAGCTCGGTAAGAGGGCAGGGAAGAAAGTTGGTAGTAGGAAGAGGCTGAGAGAGAAGAAGAGAAGGGAAATAAGCTGACTCGTACTTGTGTGCCAGAACACTTACGTGAACAACAGCTGTTATGTATTATCTACTGTGTGCCGAGCACAATAGTTGTGCATTAAATATACTAAAACAGCATAGATTCATAGGGAAGCCTACACATATACCTGGCCTCATTTGTGTCTCACTTAAGCTACTTTGTAGATACAGGTATAATTATCATTTCAAAAATGAGAAAACAAGCTCAGAGAAGTTGAGCTAATTACCTGATATTAAAGAGTGGGCAAGACAGAGACAAAATGCACACACAGGCTGGCCTGACTCCATTGTCTGAGTTCTTCCCACTATACCATCCTGTCTGGCGGAGGGCTGGGGCTGCAAGCTACTGGTATTAAAACACTCACCTTGTAGAGGACGGCAGTGATGAGAGCCAGCAGCAGCAATCCTCCCACAGAGCTGCCCACAATAATGGGGATGGGGTTGTAGACCTCATGCTTCTCCAGGACCATCTCCATCTGGAGTGGAGGTGACCTCATCAGAAAGTAACAGAACTGCTGTCCCAGACTCTTCCCAGGTTCCCCAACCTTTAACCCCCTCCCCTCCTTCCTTTACTCCAAGGGGTGACCTACAGAAACACTCTTGGGCTTTGGGACCACTCTCCTGCTGAGGGACCTTCATTCTTCCTCCCTCTGGGCTTGTGAGCCTCCCACACGGCACCACAGATTTTGCATTAGGAGCCCTCTTACCAGCCTGGTCACTGCCTATCACACAGTCACTACCTGAGCTCGCAAGAATGCCTCCTGTCCCGGAAGCTGGGAATACACGGATCTGTTGAACGTGATTTCAGCCACACTCACAATCGATATCTTCTTCTGCGATGTCTACAAAACAGAGGAGGCAGAGATGAGGAACTGGCACTGGGAAAGGCACAGAGTTCAAGAAATATCCTGGCTGGAGGATGGACACAGACATCATCTGGTGGCACCTGAGTCCTGGGGAGGGACTCTGCTGTTGGGTCTACGCACCTGGCTGGCCCAGCCAAAGCTGAGGTTGCCCTTCAGGATGAAGTCAAGTTCCTCCTGGATTTCAAAGGAGGGCAGGTCACAGCGGAACCTCAGGCAGTCAGCAATGGAGCAGTTCTAGGGACAGCAGACAAAAGAGTTGAGGAGGATCTTTTTTTTTTTTTAATTTTTTTAGCATTTATTCAGATTTGAGAGACAGAGAATGAGTGGGGAAGGGGAAGAGAGAGAGGGAGACACAGAATCTGAAACAGGCTGAACCATCAGCACAGAGCCTGATGTGGGGCTCGAACCCACAAACTGTGAGATCATGACCTGAGCTGAAGTTGGATGCTTAACCGACTGAGCCACCCAAGTGCCCCGAGTTGAGGAGGATCTTAGTTTAGGCAAGAACCACAGCAGAAAACAAAGTCTGTCAGGTTTGGGGTTGGGAATAGACGAACAAGTATAGGACATGTATATACATCTGCAACCTAGCAAGATTTTTCTCTATATCCCCCAATATTCAGATGGTCCTGCATTGGGAATCCAGGGTCTTTCTCACCAGCACAAGACTCCCTGGATTCTGGGTCAGGAAGTGAGGATGCTGGGGAGGCTCCCTCTCTGCCACACAGCTGACACTCTAGTGAGAGAGACAAATAGCCACAGAATGATCAACATTTCACTGGTAAGACAGTGTGAGGCACTGTGGGGTCAGATTCCGGAGTGTTAGGAAAGGCAAGCAGGCACCTCTAAAGGGGCCACCACTGCCACATCCCACACAGTCACACCATTCAGCAGGATAGGAACCCAGAAATTAATGCTGATGGCCACATCTCGCTGACTCAGGTTATTCACCTGCAGAAAATGGAGACAGAACGTTATTGGGGTCCCCAGAGCATCCCAAATCCTACTCCTGTCCTGGACTTAGCCCTCAGCTACTCTCTCTCTTTCCCACCAGCTCCCAACANTCTTGTGGCTAAAAAAAAAGGGTGGTGAACAACAACTATGTCATAGAGTTATTAGAAGAATTAAATGAATGCAAAGTACATTTATAATACCTGGCATATCATAAGTATATATAACTGTAAGCTCTTATAAGTCTCACTATTCTCCCATGGATAGAAGGGGAAATTAGGACATGGAGTTTGGAAGGGCAGTGACACACCGTCNGAGTGCCCTCGAGGAAGATGGGATGGTTGATGCTACAGCTGCTGCTCCTCAGGCTCTCATTCTCCGTGGGCCCTGTGTCACATGCCAGGCGCAGTGAACGCTGGTGTGGTTGCTTCCAGAGGAGGAAAACAAATTCAAATATGTTACCCATGTGTATATGTGAGCTAGATGTATAACATTGGTGGCATTGCAGAGCAGTAGGGGAAAGGACAGGCTTTTCAATAAAGGATCCCAGGAAAACGGGCCAATACAAAACAAAATAAAAGAAACAAAAGAGCAAAAAACATTGGATCCCTACCTCACTCCATACATTAAAATAAATTCCAACTAGATACAAATTCAATGTGAAAAGGCACAATGATAGAGCTTTTAAAAGATAATGCAGGGGATTATCTTCATAACCTTGGAGTAGGGAAGTATTTTTGACACAAGATCCACACATAAAGACACTAACTACAAAGGAAAAGACTTGATAAAACCCAACCACAATCAAATCAAGACATTTGGCTTCTCAAGAGACACAATACAGAGACTGAAAAGACAAGCAACAGGACTGGAAAATATGCTTAAACACATAAAACTGGAAAAGTATTAGTAATAAGAATACTAAAGAACTCTTACAATTAGAAGAGTATGGACAACTCAATAGAAGAATAATGAAAAGACTTGGACAAGCACTTCCTAAAAGAAGAAATCAAAATGACCAGGAAATAATGAAAAGTTTCTCAACTCCATTAAAGAAATGCAAATTGAAACTGCAAGGAGGTATCACCAGATAGACAAACATGTTAAAGTCTGACAATGCCAAGTGTTGGAGTGGATGGAAAGACACAGAACTCTATTACACTGCTGCTGGAAATGCAAATAGGTGGAAATGGTTTGACTTGAATTGAATGATTGAACATACACATACCCAATGATTCAGAGATTCTATATAATACATCTTCCAACTGTTATGCATGGATGCACCGAGATATATCCTCAAAAATAGTCATGGCCAATATCAGAGAACAACTCAAATGACCATCAGTTGTGGAATGGGTAAATAAGTTTTGGTAGAGCCATATAATGGGAATCCACATAGCAATAAAAATGTTTTCTAGTCACAAGGAGCAACATGGATGAATTTCACAAACATATGTTGAAGAAATGTATAAATATACAAAGGAACGTATAACATGTTTCCATTCATATANAGAGCAGTCCTCCTAATAATGAGTAATTCTCATTACTGAGTATTACTGAGCACCCACCCTGCACCCGACAGTGTGCCAGACACTGACAAGAAGTGGGGCGGTAGGGGAGGGGCAGTTCGCATATAAAAGAATGATAAGATCCTTGGCCTCAAAGAACATAAAGTTTAGTTGAGGATCCAACTCACACTGGAACAATTATTCAGGAAACACTATTAAGTGTCGATAAAGGGGCAGGTCCTGGGTTGGAAAGAGAGTTAGGAAAACTGAAAACTACAGGCGAATCAGACATGGTTCTTGTACTCATAGAAACCACAATTCTAAGAGACTCTCAAAACTAGACGCAGATGGCTATGATTCATGTAATGTTGGTATCACCATGATGTACTAGGAAGTCAGAGAAGGAGTGACAGATGCTGAATGTGGTTTCTAGAAGAGTAAAAGATAAGACTGAGGCTTTGGGGCTAGAGAATATCTTTGGCGTGGAGAGAAGGAAATGTTTCCCAAGGAGGAGATACAATGTGGAAAAAGGCACAGAAGTAGGAATGAGAAACGCTGGGACGGATTTGAAAAATGAGAACCAGATAGTTTACATTGAGGTAAAGTTGTAACCAGCTGGGATGTGTGTAAGAGTTCTAGCCAAGAGGGCCCTTGGTAACAGGGTGGAGGCAATTTGGATTTGATGTGGTTGGGAACCAAAATAGGTTCTTAAACACACAGAGACATCATGAAAGTCAGTACATCCCTGGGATTCCATCAGAAGACTCACAGAAGCATTGAAGAGGTCCTGTGAGCCCACAGCCAACACAGGGCGAAGGCTCTGAGATGAGGGACTGGGCTCCCCAGTCAACGAGAAGTTGAAGTGTAGTATGATGGGATTCAACACGTCCTCCACACAGTCCTGAGGGAGAATAGGCTTTCAAAAACCCACTATCCTTCCCCTTAGTCTCCACCACTGGCCCTTCTCAAATGCATCCATTTCCTGCTGTCTAGGCAGAAATCTGTGTAAGCTGTTCAGCCAGGTACTCTGACCTCAACTTTCCTCTCGTGGGCTCCCCTGTCCCCGCCCTTTCTACCTCACTCAACAGGGAGTGGAGGTGCCAGAGACTGGCCTTGGGCTCCATCTCCCCCTCCCCCTCCCCCTCCCAGGACCCAAAGTCCTTACTGGTAAAAGCAGCTTAATGGTTTCACAGTAATCCCCCAGCCCCAGGGTTTTTCTTCGAGACAAAGTCCAGTTCTTGGTCTCATCAAAAATGGCACGAG
>NW_027532209.1:0-1535 GCF_008692635.1 Crocuta crocuta
TGGTGTTTTGGTCAATAGGGTGCAATAGCAATTAAAAAGAAAACCAAACAACTTTGTATCGAGTTAATTCTGGACAGCCTGTGGACCTGAGTGCCCTCAGAAGGAATACTTCTTTTTGCTACAGGATGGGATATGGCAATTACCAAAAATGTTTTGAAAGTTGATAAAAGAATTTTCTCTGTGGAAGTAGATTTCTCAAACTTCAAAATAGGATCTCATTCTAGAAACTGACATTCAATTCTAGAACAGAAAATTAGATTAGAAAATGAGTCCAGAGGAACCTTTTACAGGTTCCCACTTAGCACATTCGAGGTAGAATCTTTGCATTTTACGTACAGTTGATTTTCGTTATTCAGAGTAGTTAGGTTCTGTGAAGTCAGCGTGAACATTGAATTGTTAAATAATGAATCGTTTCCCGTAGGGGAGATACAGGGTTAGGTTTCTTTGAGCCTCTGATGACAGTTTTTATCAACCTATCATCACGTAACTTTGGTTTTTGTATGTTTCTGTTTAAACACGTGTTATTTAGTATGTGTTGTTGATTCATTAACATTGAACATAATAGCCAGTGACATCATAAATCATTTCTGAATGAAACGTACATAACATACTTTCTCAGTGAAGCACATAACACCCTTTTTGGACATGGGAACACCAGCCAGCATTTCAGCTTGGCCAATTGAAATTTCAGAATCACCACCGAAAAGCACAAAATACAAACAAACCTGGCGCTAAATTGATTGTGCTAAGGACATTTGTTTACAATATGAGAGCTGAAACAAGAAGGCACAGGTAACTTCTTTCCACGTAAGCTGGGAACATGTTAGGCAACTCAGAATTTTTGCTGCTCAGCCCATTAACATGTCCATGAGTGACCAGCAAAGTGTGATGAATATTGATTCTGTGCTTGCAAATAAATTTTAGTGTGTAGGCAAATTAGCAAATAGGGAATCTGAAAATAAAGAGGATTAACTAATTCCTTTTGGATTGCTTACCCATTTTCATTTTGTGAGATTCTTTACCTTCCTACTAGAGGATAAGGCTTTGGTGGTGTGGGATTTAGAACAAGCTTTGATTTCTATAACATACGGAAGTTGGAATAGTTTCTTGTTTAGCAAATTCCTTTCAGGGCACTTCAGAAATAATTGAGTTCTGTTTTTAAAGGTTACATTCATTACACGATCATTTTAAGTCTGAATATGTATATATTTGGATTTTCTTTTGAAATATAACACTGGTATATTTGGAAATTCCATATAGACTGTCCGATGAACCCAAGGTTATACTGGGTATAACGTCAATAATTGCTTACAGTTGGTAAGAGCTTACAGCAATCCTGTAAGAGTTCTGGAAACTCCTCAAACTATTGAACTAAGATGAATTTCTTATTTTCTAGGTGCAAACAGCTGCACAGCAAAGGGCAGAGGATGAATTTGCTTTTGACTTGCCTGATTCTGAATATCAAGCATGGTGTGGTTTTTATGCAGGGGACCATCCCATTACCTGAGGGAATGAGAGGATCGGTCAACTTTTCC
>NW_027532210.1:0-812 GCF_008692635.1 Crocuta crocuta
AGGATAGGCCCTGCACAGTCAAAGAGTCTTCTTGGGTACAGCAGCACTCACAGGTGAAGACAGCATAACAAGTCTTTAAAACTAACAAGAGATAGAAAGCTAACCAAAATGACGAAACGAAAGAGCTCTCCTTCAAAGAAATTCGGAGAAGAATTGACAGCTAAAGAACTGTTCAAAACAGATATAAGCAGCATAACTGAACAAGATTTTAGAACAGTAATCATAAAATTAATCGATGGGCTTGAAAAAAAGCATAGAGGACATCAAAGAAACTATGGCTACAAATAAGATGGAGCATAAAAATAGGCATGATGAATTGAAAAATGTGATAAATGAGACACATAAGAAACTGGAGGCGTCCAATGCACGGATGGAAGAAGCAGAAAGGAGAATTAGCGATTTAAAAGACACAATTATAGAAAAACAAGAAGCTGACAAAAAAAGAGACAAACTGATCCAGGAACAGGAAAGAAGAATTGGAGAGCTCAGCGATACGGTCAAACACAACAATATCCGTATCATAGGAATCCCAGAAGAGGAAGAGAGTGGGAAAGGTGCTGCAGGAGTCCNGCTGCAGGAGTCCTAGAACAAATTATAGCTGAGAACTTCCCCAACCTGGGGAAGGAAATAACATTGAAATTCAAGAGGCACAGAGAACTCCCCTCAGACGTAATTTGAATTGATCTTCTGCAAGATATATTATAGTGAAAATGGCAAAGTATAAGGACAAAGAGAGAATTTTGAAAGCAGATAGGGCGAAAAGGGCTCTAACATACAAAGGGAAACCTATCAGAGTGGTGAGAGACCTATCT
>NW_027532211.1:0-842 GCF_008692635.1 Crocuta crocuta
GACTCCAGCCCAGACGCCGCAGCCCCAGGCCTCCCCTCCGGCCACTGCATGCTGACTCCGGAATATTGGAGACCACCAAGTCTCCTCAGAAGCCTCGGGGTGTCAGAACTCAGCCCTGGTCTGTGTGAACGGGGCCTGGGGACCTTGGTGTCCATGTGGACAGCACACCACCTGTCCCTCACGATGAGGGACATAGCCCAGACAACCACAGTGTCCGTGTGAACAAGACCTATCCCCACGATGACAGGACCCGGCCCGGACATCCTAAGTGTCCGTGTGGACGACACATCCCCCTCCTGAAGATGACGGGACACGGCCCAGAGGCGCCTCAGCCTAGACATCCTCAGTGTCCGTGTGGACGACAGGTGCCCATCCCCATGGCCCAGAGAACAACAGTGACTGTGTGGACACATCCGTGTCTCCACCATGACGGAGCTCGGCCCAGACATCTTCAGTCTCCATGTGGACACACGTCACCATCCCCACAGCCTGGACAACCTCAGTGTCCCTGGGGAGGACCAGTAGCCTCCAGGACCAGGCTGAGCTCGTGCAGGCCTTGCTGTTGGAAGAGAGAAAGGGTAAGGACAATATACCACATTTGGTCATAAAACGNCGCGTCCAACACTTTTTAGCCAGATTTACTGGTCTGTGTACCTACAGGGCAAAAGCCACTTTGAACTTCTAGCTGGGGAGTTAGTAGCTCACAGTTTTTGTCGAGAAGTGTCCTTTGGAAAGGAGAGCCCATGGGGATAGAGCCTTGACTAGGGTTAGGATTCCATCCAGGGGAGTCACCAGGACAAAGTAGCACCAGTCCTGGGATTTCCCTGGAAGACAGAAATGAG
>NW_027532212.1:0-902 GCF_008692635.1 Crocuta crocuta
AGAAAGCTGGAGTAGGTATACTTATATCAGACAAACTGGATTTTAAAGTAAAGACAATAACAAAGGATGAGGAAGGGCATTATTTAATAATTACAGGGTCTATCCATCAGGAAAACCTAACAATGATAAATGTCTATGCACCAAATATGGAAGCACCTAAATATTTAAAACAATCACAAACAGAAAAAACCTTATAGATAAGAATGTGCTAATAGTAGGGGACTTTAATACTCCGCTTACAGCAATGGACAGATCAACCAGACAGAAAATCACTAAAGAAACAATAGACTTGAATGACACATTGGACCAGATAGATCTGACAGATATATTCAGCACTCTACATCCTGAGGTCAGGAAAATCACTTTCTTCTCAAGTGCGCATGGCACATTCTCCAAGATAGATCACATACTGGGACGTAAAGCAGCCCTCAATAAATATAATAGAATTGAGATCATACCATGCACACTGTCAGATCACATTGCTATGAAGCTTGAAATCAATCACAGGAAGAAGTCTGGAAAACCTCCAAAAACATGAAGGTTAAAGAACACCTTACTAAAGAATGAATGGGCCAATCAGGCAATTAGAGAAGAAATTTAAATATATATGGCAACAAATGAAAATAAAAATACAANGAAATTTAAATATATATGGCAACAAATGAAAATAAAAATACAACAATCCAAACTCTATGGGATGCGGCAAAGGCAGTCCTAAGAGGAAAGTACATTGAACTCCAGGCCTATTTCAAGAAATTAGAAAAAGTGCAAGTGCAAAATCTAACAGCTCGCCTAAAGGAACTAGAGGCAGAGCAACAAGAGCACCCCAAACCCACCCAGTAGAAGAAGAGAAATACTAAAAATCAGAGCAGAAATAAAAAACATAGAGACCAAAGAAACAA
>NW_027532213.1:0-11075 GCF_008692635.1 Crocuta crocuta
TCAGAGGTATGGGGAGGGTTATGGTTCAGACCCCGGTGATGGTAGGGACGAACTGTCAGAATTGCAGAGATCTCCCAACAGGAGAGCTGAGGGCGAACGTGAGGGTGAGGGACTGGCTTAGGGTTTGGGTTCAGAAGGTGGCCAAACATTTGGGTCAGGCTGCTGCTTCATTCTGCATCCTTTTCTAGAGGTCGCTCCATCCTGGACGTGAAAACAGTATAGTGATCTGCCCCTTCATCCCTGATGAATTTGGCACTAGTCAGGAGTCTTCGGTCCATTCTTTCTTCAGAGTAAGATCGAGGAGCCCTAAGATCAGACCCAAGGTAAGGGAAGGGTAAGGTCCCTGGAGGAGACAGGGTCATAAGCAACAGCAGGGCCTTGTTCCCCCAGAGGGCCTAGCTGAAGAAGAGGGTCAATGTGTGTGTCAGGTTGAGAGTTTGGGCCAGGAGGCTGGCCAAGCATGGGGGAGATGTGTAGGGTGGGGTCCAAATCCCCTCTGTAGCTCCATCATTGTCTTGAAAATGATGTGGGGACCCTCTGGGCTTCTGGCTGAATCCTTTTGGGGTTGGCATGGGCCCTAATTCTGTTCTTTACCGAGTACTAGGAGGTTGGTCACCTGAGGGAAAGAACGATGGCTAGGGTTAGGATCAAGTCGCTGGAGGATACAACCTCTGAAACAACAGGCATGCAGTGATTTGTCCAGAGGGCTGAATTGAGGGTGCCTGTTTGTGTTTTGAACAGGCTTAGTGTTTGGCTCCAGGGTCTGGGCAAGCGTCTCAGCGAGGCCGAGGTCAGAGCTCATGATCCACTTCTGCAGGCCCATCTGGGCCTTGTACAGGTCATGATGAACTTCAGGCTTCCTTTCTGGAGAAATCAGGTAACCAGAGACCGAGTTGCATTCCTTGCACACAGGTGTCATGTGGCATCCCTAGAGACCAGATCCATGGCTAGGTCTAGGTTTAGGTCCTAGGAGGGGGCAGAGGCTGAACCAACAGCAGTGCAGGGCTCTCCCCAGAGGACTGATTGGAGGGCACTTAATATTGGTGGGGGGAGCGGCTACAGGCTGTGTTCAAGAGCCTGCAAACTCTGTGGGCCAGGCAGAGGTGGGGCTCAGGATCTCCTTCTGTAGTCTCAAGCCTGGCATGGACATGTCATGGTGAACATCAGGCTTTGTTGCTGAGCGATTCTGTGCCAGTCAAGTGCCCCAAGTGACTATTGTCTTCGCAGCTGCTTGGTGGATCCCCTTAGGGCCAGATGCATGGCTAAGGTTAGGGTTTGATTCCCGGCGTGGGCAGGGGCCGCACCACAAGAAGTACAGTGAAATCCCCTGTGGGATTGTTGAGGATGCACCCTCCAGGTGAGGGTTTGGGTTCGGGGCTTGGGTGAGTTTGTGGGACAGGCTCATGCTCTAGCTCTGGATCCTTTTCCAGAGCTCGATCCTGGCCATGAACATGTTGTGGTGATCTTGTGCCTGCCTTTCTGATGAAGTGGATGCCAATCTGAGGTCTCGAGTTCTTTCTTTCTTCAGAGGTAGGGCTGGGGACCCCTAAAGCCAGTGCCACGGTTAGGGTAGGGTTCATTCCCGGGAGGAGACATGGCCAGAAACATCATCAGGGCCGTGTTTCCCCAAGTGGGTTGAGTAGTGGGCGAAGGTCAAGAGCGTGTCAAGCTGAGGGCTTGAGCTAGGCAGCTGTCTGAGTGTGGGGGCGATGCATAGGATTAGGTTCAGGATGCCCTTCTCTGGCCCCATCGTTGCCTTGGTAAAGGCATGGGGAACCTCAGATCTTGTCACGAAATAATTCTCTGCCGGACATTGGCCCGATTCTAGCCTTCGCCGAGACCTAAGATAGTGGGCCCCCTGAGAGTAAAAACCATGGTTAGGGGTAGGATCAAGCCTATGAAGGACATAGTCTGTGAAATGACACACATGCAGGGATCTGCCCCAAAGACAGGGTGCAGGGTGCCTGTTAGTGTTTTGGTCAGGTTTCTTGTTTGGGTCTCGGGTCTGTCCAAGCATCTCACGGAGGTGGAGGTTTGGGTTCCTGATCCACTTCTGCAGGCCCATCCAGGCCTTTTCCATGTCATGACAAACTTCTGGCTTCCCCCATGAAGAAATCCAACGTGGCTATAAGCAGCAGTTCAGTTCCTGGCCCACAGGTGGGGCATGGTGCCAGAAGCCACAGTCATGGCCAGATTTAGGTTCAGGTCCTGGGAGGGCACAGGCATGATGAACCAACAGCAATGCACGGCCCTTCCCTGAGGGCTGAGTGGAGGGCACTTGACAGGGCTCGGGTGAGCAGTAGAGGCCGGCTTCAAGGGCAGGCTTCCTCATTGGCTTTCCTCACGTGGAAAAGTCCTGGTGAACATCAGGCTTACTTCTTGATCGATTCTGTTACAGTCATGGGACTTTTGTGGCTTCGGCATACTGAGTCTCCAGAAAGTCATCCTTCAGAGTGGATGTGTTCCCGCCTACATCCCTGCTCATGCAGAATCATCTCCTCCTGAGTCTCTTATGTTCACCTATGTGTTCATCTATGTCTCCAATGATTACAATGACAGTTGCCCCATGGGATCAGTTCTCAGTCGGATTTAAGAATGCTTTATTTCAGGTTGTTCTGCCTTTCTCTTGTGGTGAGGACTGCAGTGATGATGCCTAAGCTGCATACATACCAGACCACAAACTAGAATTCTTTGTCTTTCTTAAAAACTTACCTATTTTTAGCTTAATTCCATTTCAAATGAATCCATTTCATCTCTCCTGTTGCAGAACAGAGGAGAGGAATGGCGGGAGTCCTGATATTCCAATGAGGGTATCACAAGTCCCGCAAGCATATGTGACAAGCACAAGTCATTGTCTTCTCTGTTTCCCCAGGCCAGAATGTTTCCTGCCAGGCCCATGATATGCAGATGAGAGGTGGACACAGGTGATTTGCCTAGGACTTTGAAGCAACAATGTGAAAGAAATGAAATTGCTACATAGAAAAGGCTTTTAGTCTTGGGCTCTTGTGTCGAGTCCATTACATGTGGACTCGTGCTAACAACTAGGAATGGTAGAAACAGTTCCTCATCAGGCTGGTGTTTGAGACGTAGCAGT
Source organism: Crocuta crocuta (assembly GCF_008692635.1). Lineage (NCBI taxonomy): Eukaryota > Metazoa > Chordata > Mammalia > Carnivora > Hyaenidae > Crocuta > Crocuta crocuta. The sequence continues at coordinate 3,095 of NW_027532213.1, forward strand.
TCCAACCAGTATGGACGACTATCCCTGTTGATTCCTCCCTAGAGCTCTTGGGAACATCTTCCAAGTGTTCTCCTTAAACTCCAAAAACACTTTGAAAACACAGGTGTCTGTCCTAACCATCAGGATTGCTCCTTTCTCTAATCCATTGATTGAGCCACAGGTAATATGAATTAGGTCTTTCTCCCATGTTGCCCGTTATACTTTCCCACACTTAATCTACAGAGCACACTCACAGGAGAGCTCTGGAGATGAAGGAAACGAGGCTTTACAAGATATGTCGAGAAGAAACCAGGGTTCTGGGAAGAACAGAAGCAGAGGAGAGGAGTCAAAACAGACTGAAGGAGTCTTCCAGATCCAGGACTGTGGGAAAAGGGAACCTGGTCCTCTGCGACTGTGCTGAGGGTTCCAACCAACCATAAGAGTTGAACAACAGCCTCAAAGCACCCACTTTAGTATGTGATGCTGTGAGCCCCTTGTTTGCTCCAGGAATACAGGGGTCAGCAGCAGATAGGCATTTTGAATGGAAACAAGGCTCCCATGTGGTCCGGCCCGGGAGGAAGGTGGACATTGGCCAATTGTAAGGGAAGTGGTTCTCCAAGGCCTGCATTGTCCTCTTAGGTTCCAAGGAAGTGGGTCCTGACCTGGAGAGAAATGTCATGGTACATAACCCAGCATTTTGTGTCTCAACAAGCCCTGGACAGGTAATGAGGGGTACTCTTGGTAAGGCTTCTCCTCACTGTGTTTACCCTGGGGCAGGGATACAAAGAGAAGATGCTGGACAAACAGCTCTAAAGAGACTCTTTCAGCCTGTGGTGCTAGGCCCCCAGATTTATGTCTGGGGGCTCTGATGGGGAAGGTCCCTGGCGATAGGAGCTTCGAGTAATAGTGTCTCCAAACTCATGGTTCTCCTTAGTGCTGTGTCCTGCAGTTGCCTTTGCAGTGCTGTGGCAAGGCGGTCCTAAAAGTTCAGACCTCGCTTACCCCAACTGCAGGGTGGTGCTCGGGGCCACATGTGGTGCTGCTATGCTGATGAGTGCTCCAAAGGAGTGATTCCGATGTGGGGCACCCTCTCCTCCCAAAACCTATCAGTGCTTCAGAAACCCCCAGCCTGATGTCCGACCGTTTTGTGGTGCTACTGGCGTGTTCTACCCAGCAGCAACCTGGGAAGGCCTGGTTCCCATCCCTGGGGCACTGTTTGATGACAGATTCTTTCTGACATTGCTCAGACATTGCAAAACAGAGTCCCTCCTGTTGTTGTCTGTCATCTCCTCATGTTCAGGCCTCATTATAAATTTGCTCCTCAGGCTCCAGTTGAGTGACACGTGACCAGCTTTTGAGGGGACAGGACACAGGTAGGGCCCGTATGTGCTATTCAGTGTGGAGACAGTGTCCACTCCCCTCATGTGACTTGTGACATCATGCAGAGGAGTTAGGAGACCCCGGGCCATGGTGCAAACAAGAACTAGGTCCTTCAGTTCCCAAATCAAGGTGGGCCGCCTGGCTCCATCCCCTCAGTGCAGTGCTGCTGAGCAGGGCTTGCACCATATGCACATGTGCTCTCTCCTGGATGACGACTCTGACTCAAGTACACAGTTGGGATCTGGAATCCACAACTGCTCCTCTGAATCCAAAGAGGTTTCAGCCAGTGCAGGGCTTCTGCTCATCCCCGGGCTGCAGCCTGAGGAAGAGCCTGTGGCTATCCCTGTGCTTGCTGTCATGGCAGGGGGAACAACTGCCCTTACGCACAGTTTCTCAGATAGCGAGGAAGTGAGACCAAAACCTCTGAGTCCATACACCCTTTCTGTAAGCCAGTTTAATTGAGAAGCTGCTGTGGTGGCTCCAGTAGTAGTAGGGGAGGCCTCTCTACTGAGACCTGTCCTTGAGGAAGAAGGAGTGATACTCAGATTACTCTCTTGCCTGTGATAGCACAGATCTCCTAGAAGCACATGCATGTGAGCCAAGCTATACATGTATCAGAGCCTTGAGAACATTTAAAACAATAGATCTTAAATGATATTCAGTATATCTCCGGGTTTGGGCCACCACCATCATGACCAAACTGGTGATATTTCTGCCACCTACAGAGCAAGCCCTGAAGGACCAGCAGTCAGGCCATTGTCATTCCTGCGCTCAGCACTTTCTACCTTCCAATTTCTTCCTGTCTTCAGTGATCTCACCGTTGTGCACTTTTCACGAGGACTGTATCACAGAAATGTGCCACTTCTCTTCATTGTCTTCATAGTAAATAAAATAAGAATCCATGTTCATCATATCAAAGTAATGAAAGCGATGTTTCTAATTGTTGAATTGTTTCTGTGTGTGTTTCTGTGTGTGTGTGTGTGTGAGAGAGAGAGAGAGAGATACAGAGAGGCAGAGAATGAGAGGGAGGTGGTATGACAGAGAGAGAAGGAGCTAAAGAATGTAGTGATCTTCAGGCTCCCCACTGTCAATACTGACCCTAATCCCAAACTCAGGAACCCTGAGAACATCACATGCCTGAAGTCAGATGTTCAAATGACCGAGACATCGAAGTGTACAAATAATGGAAATGATTCTCATGTGGGGACAAAAGTAAAACTCTTAAGTAAACATCTTCATGCATGTGCAGTGTCTGTGTTGAAAACAAAACAAAACAAAAAAACCCTGAAGAATATGAATGCAAATTTGTAACAAAAGAGGTATTTTTTTTCTTGTGTTAGAAACTGTTTGAACGCATGAAACAGGCAGTAGGAAATCTGATGTAGCCTACATTTTAACCTTTAGTTCACTATTTGTGTAAGTCTAAAAGATAGTTGTTGGTTTTTTTTTTTTTTTAAGTTGGAGGCCATGGAGAAAAGAGTGAGTATGTACTACAGACAGGTGAAGACATACCTATGGATTACAGAGTGGGATCCAATCAATAAGGATCAGGGAAGGTCTGAACTAGGGACAGCCTAGAGCAAGTCTCCTAAGTTCACAGCAGGAACAGTCCCTAGGGACATGGGCACTTGCAGCCACAGGCAGCTGGGAATTCCTGTGCACAGGAAGCAGCATGGGGAATTTGCTGTAGGCAAGGCGGTTACTGAGGTGAGCTGCACTATCCTGGTTGTGGTAGAAGGGATGCATTATGATGACAGCCATGGCGACGAATCCTGTAAAGTGAGATAGGAGGCACTGGGAGCCTCAGGTAGTTGAGGAACCTGCAGGGATAAGGAGGGCAAATGTAGTTTCTTTCCTGTTCACAAATACTCAGCAATCCACCTTCATGTTGGACAGGAGGGGATAATATCTCTATGCCCTACGTCCTTCCTTTTTACTTTCCATTAAGTCAAAAGTAGAAATAAATGGGCTGGATGACCGTTAAACTCATAAAATCATAGAAGACAGTGGGCTCCCTCACCCTCTCAGTCGCTTCCCTTCCACGTCCTACTTCACTGACCTGAAGCCCCTCTCTGTCCAACCCCATACTTTCTCTACCAATGATCCCACTTCCCGCTTGACGCTCCCTACACCCTATTTGTTATTTGCCACCCAAGGTCATTCACGGCCCTCCCCTTCTTCCTGCCAAGAATTGACTCGGACTACTGTATCTCCACATAATGCTTTATATGCTTCACACTGTTTGGGAAAGAAGGAAAGCACATCAATTCCAGAATCAGTTTGAAACCACATGACAGCAGCACTGTGCTTCCCCAAACAGACTCTGTGCATCATAATGATTTGTCCTCCCTTCTACCCACCAGGGACTGAGTTGGTTACCTTTCCTGAAGAACCTCTCTCCTCGTCATGTTTTCATCCATTCACTCCTCCTGATTTCCCTGTGTAGCATTTCCTCCAAACCCTCTCATGATCCCTGTTCTCTCTCAAGCCTGTCCTTTACTCCAGCCGACTCTCTGCCTCCCTACCTCAGCAGGGGTATTCACGGACTTACACGTGCCATGTACCCAGTAGATCATGTGGTGTCCTTGAGCATCACCACCTATTCTGTCTTCATCCGGGGTACTTGTACATCTAGATTCATTCAAAATCGACACTACATATTCCCACTTCTAAAAGCCTGAACTACAGAAATTTCTTCATTATAGTTCACCAAATATGTAGAGGGCTCTCGCGCAGTAAAATTGAAAGTTAAAAAAAAAAAACAAAACTGGTTCACAGTGTGTTGCTTCCAATGATGTGTAGTGCAGTACCGAGCATATGTTCACTTGAATGAGGTCACTAGACTACGGATTTACAAAGATACCCTTAATGGTTCCCTATAATTGACAACTAGCAGAACAGGATGATATGAGTTAGTCTTATTGATATAAAATTGGCATACCTATGGACAAATGTGTACTCATTTATGAATGGCATAACAAGCATGAATACATACCCATAAAATAGTTTCTATACTGCATAGAATTGGAAGGATGAAAACTTTGTTTGAAATGTTGTTTACATTCCACGATATATTTTGGATTTACGGCTTCCTATCATAGAATGCTTCCATGTTACATAATACCTACATTCATGTGGGAAATACTTCCATCAAGAAGGCCCAAGATAGGGAACCCGAGGCCTGATGTGGCTCAAAAGACTTGAGCGTGGGAATGAAAAACTAAATATGTTATCTGCAAATTGAGGTTCACTCATTCACTAATATTGTAAAACATATTCTAATGTCTCCAGAAACAAAATGAAATGTGAAAATGTTTTCTTAAGAGGCAATTGCACTTTTCTTCTAATATCAAGTAACATTTCCAGGGTACCAGGGTGTCTCAGCTGGTTGTTTCTGACTTTGTCTCAGGTCATGATCTCAAAGTACGTGGATTCGAGCTCCTCGTTAGGCTCTCTGCTCTCATCCCAGAGCCTGCTTCAGTCCTCTACTCCTCCCCTTCTCAAAAATTAAAATAAATAAATTAAAATATGAGGTCCAAGGAAAGGATTTCATGGAAAGAATGGCAAGACACTTTGCAATCTACCATCTCAGAAGATGCCTTTTAGTTGATGGCAGAAATTTACCATGAGGGAGATAAGTGCAGTGCTAGAAGATTGATGTTGGCTTTTATCTTAGCGATTTCATTTTGAGCCTCAGTGCAGCATAATTGATACGCAGACACCGCACATTGCCTATGTCAATGGGAAAGGGCTCCGACAGTGATCTGTCCTGATGTGCCAGTGGAGGGCATGATTCCCTGCTAGAATAACTTTTCATGTGCATTAGGTTTTCTTGTCTTTTAACCTTTCTGGAAGTCTTTCTAAATGTGTTTCCTTCCTAAACTGCTCATGGGGGTGGAGGCAGGAGTTGAGCCTGACGCTGCTCTTCCACTTACCCCTGTGCCAAAGGGCAACATGTCCGGCACCACAGACTTTGGAATGGTTGTACAGCTAGTAAGCTGTAAGACTGTTCTATCCATGTGGCAAGATAACAGAGTGGATTGCGAAGGGTTATTCCCTTCCCCCAGCGCTTACATGACACGGACAGGTAGCCTGAAAACAGTGCTGTGTAACTTCCATGTTTATGCTGGAAAAATTCCGTGAGCCCCTACTGGGTCACTTGTTTCACCACCTTTAGGAAGCCTACTTGGGCCGAAAATGCCTAGACCAGCGGGAGATCTCCTGGAGGTCTTGCAGCCAAGTGAAGTTTTAAGAACAAACACGAGGAGGAGTCCCATCCAGAGGATTCCAGCTCAGTGCCAGCGGGGATTCCTTGTGGCGGCCCCAGCATCATAGAGCAGAAAAGATGCATCCCCACATTCCCTGTCCAAATTCCTCAATCTATGCCCATGAGCGAAGTCAAGTGAGTGTCTCCTGCCAGCATCTGGAAGGGGATGGTTTTGTGAAAAGATGTTTTAGTCAGCACCTCAAGAATAACATACACCTACAAAATCTAATGCTATCATAGAATCGGCAATAACATCAGAGTTTTCATCCTATCCCATTCTCCCGCCCCCTCTCTAGGTCCTGCCTCTGGAAGTCACAAGTGTTCTCATGTCTGGATGTCCTTTGGGATGTCTTAATTCAGGAAGCATGTACCACTGACACCACAACAAGCATTTTCAGGGGGTTGTACCTAGATTGACTGACTTACTCGTCATTTTTGACTTCTTGATGACTCTAGTTATTACAGAAAAGCTGTCTCCCCACGTGAAAGCATTCTCTATGCAGAGCAATGTAATATTAGCAGGCTTTTGCCAACCAATTGACCCACAATGGGATAATCCTTGGAGAATATAGAGCACCATGTGTATTATGTCAGTTTTCTACCTCATTTATGACCCATTAGATTGCCTCCTTCTAGATACTCAGAGTCTACGTCGAGAGAGTTCTGTCACACGTATTCTATTCCCTGAAGGGTACTTAATGCATCGTAAATATGGCAGTACTCTCCATTGATGTGATATATTCACTTGTTCGCTGTTTTGTGTGGCTGCTCACCTCCACACCTGGGGTGAGCTTTCATGGCCATATGGTGAGGATGGTGGTAATTATTGGATGGATGGATGAATGAAGAGTCAGAACACATATTTAATTCTATAGTTTTGTTTATTTTTTTTTTCTGACATCATTCATGTAGCAAATGGCAACTAGGTGGCTCGATCTTTTGAATGTCCATATCTTGATTTTACTCAGGTCATGATCCCAGGGCCCTTGGTCTGTGCCTCACAACGACCTCTGTGCCAGCATGGAGCATGCTCCCTTTCTCTATCTCTACTTCACACCCTCTCCCCATCTTAAGCTCTCTAAATAAATTAATAAATGAGTACACACTGAATAAAGAAATCAATAAACACATTAATAAATACATTAAGGCAAAAGTAGCACTGATTACCACAAGTGCCCTCCTCCACGCACATCTTCCCCTCCACCCCACAGCACACTTTTGGGGATGAGCACTGGATGTTAATGGAAACCAAGTTGACAATAAACTATTGGTAAAAAAAAAAAAAGTAAATACATAAATAAAAATTTTAAAAAAGAGTACTGATTATATTTTTACTGAACACTTGGGTGAGAATATGTTCCTTCTAACTTTACTAATTGCTCCCTGAGTTCTGGTTTGTGGAGGTCACGCATGGGGCACGAGTGGCTCTGCCTTGGGCCAAGAAATTTATTTCAGTATGTCGGAGGACAAGGGGTGCCTGCAACGCTGGGGTTGAGATAGATCTGCTGGCTTTCCTGGACCACGTGTACCTCCGCATCACCAGAGAAACCAGCCCAGGATTTAAGCCAGAGCTCTGTATTGGTGAGATTGGACCTCCTAACCCTACTGATACGTTCACAAGAACAGTGATTTGCAGATTTTCTAAACAATATATCCCAATTCCTGAAACACTTAACCACTAATCTCCTTTTCACAAAAAGAAAATTTTGGTGGAGAGTTACCCAGCAAGGAAAGGATGTGTGGCTATTAAGATAGGGCTACCTCAAGAAACAAGCCAGAGTACACAAGGTGGAGAGTCCCATATATCACTACGAAAAGGAAAATAAAATAACCAAGGTTCCAACAAAAGAGACCAAGAGATACCATTCAAAAAAACACTCTCTGAAACGATAGGCTCTGGACAGTCAAAGAGTCTTCTTGGATATAGCAGCGCTCATAGATACTGAGAGCATAACAGGTCTTTAAAACCAACAAGAGCCGGAAAGCTAACTAAAATGATGAAACGAAAGAGCTCTCCTCCAAAGAAACTCCAAGAAGAAATGACAGCTAATGAACTACTCAAAACAGATATCAGCAGCATAACTGAACAAGATTTTAGAATAATAATGGTAAAATTAATAGCTGGGCTTGAAAAAACATAGGGAACATCAAAGAAACTATGGGTACAGACAGAATGGACAATAAAAATAGGCATGAAGAATTAAAAAATGCGATAAATGAGATACATAATAAGAGGCCGCCAATGCACGGACGGAAGAGGCAGAAAGGAGAATAAGTGATTTAGAAGACACCATGTAAAAAAAACAAGAAGCTGACAAAAAAAGAGACAAACTGATCCAGGAACAGGAAAGAAGA
>NW_027532213.1:11102-13730 GCF_008692635.1 Crocuta crocuta
AAAAAACAAAATCCATCTATATGCTGTCTACAAGAAACTCATTTTAGCACTAGAAGATACCTTAAGATCCAAAGTAAGGGGACGGAGAAATATATATCATGCTACAGGAATCAAAAGAAAGCCGGAGTAGCTATACTTATATCAGACAAACTGGACTTTAAATTAAAGACAATAACAAGAGATGAAGAAGGGCACTACATAATAATTACAGGGTCCATCCATCAGGAAGAACTAACAATCATAAATGTCTATGCACCGAATATGGGAGCACCTAAATATCTAAAACAATCACAAACAGAAACAAGCTTATAGATATGAATGTGCGATTAGCAGGGAACTTTAATACTCTGCTTACAGCGATGGATAGATCAACCTGACAGAAAAACACTAAAGAAATAATGGACTTGAAAGACACATTGGACCAGATGGATCTGACGGATATATTTAGAACTTTACATCCTGAGGCCAGGGAATTTACTTTCTTCTCAAGTGCACATGGCACATTCTCCAAGATAGATCACATACTGGGACATAAAGCAGCCCTCAATAAATATAAAAGAATTGAGATCATACCATGCACACTGTCAGATCATAATGCTTTGAAACTTGAAATCAATTACAGGAAGAAGTCTGGAAAACCTCCAAAAACATGGAGGTTAAAGAACACCCTTCTGAAGAATGAATGGGCCAATCAGGCAATTAGAGATGAAATTAAAAAATATATGGAAACAGAAAACACAACAATTCAAAATCTATGGGATGCCGCAAAGGCAGTCCTAAGAGAAAAGTACATTGCTCTCCAGGCCTATGTCAAGACATTAGAAAAAGCGCAAGTCCAAAATCTAACAGCTCACCTAAAGGAACTAGAGGCAGAGAAACAAGAACGCCCTAAACCCAGTAGAAGAAGAGAAATAGTACAAGTCAGAGAAGAAATAAACAACATAGACACCAAAGAAACAATTGAACAGACCAATGAAACCAAGAGATGTTTTTTTGAAAAAATAATCAAAATTGACAAACCTCTACCCAGACTTATCAAAAAGAAAAGAGAGAGCACCCAAATAGACAAAATAATGAATGAAAATGGACTTATTACAACCAACCCCTCAGATATACAAGCAATTATCATGGAATACTATGATAAATTATATGACAACAAATTGGACAACTTAGAAGAAACGGATAAATTGCTAAACACACTCACTACTAAAATTTACACGGGAAGAAATAGAAAACCTGAACAGACCCATAACGAATGAAGTAATCGATCAGTGATAAAAAATCTCCCAACAAATAAGAGCCCTGGACCTGGTGGCTTCCCCGGGGAATTCTACCAGACATTTAACACAGAATTAATCCCAATTCTTCTCAAGCTATTCCAAAAAATAGAAATCGAAGGAAAACTCTCAGACTCATTGTATGAAGCCAGGATCACTCTGATTCCCAAGCCAGACAGAGATCTAGCAAAAAAAGAGACCTACAGGCCAATATCCTTGATGAATACGGATGCAAAAATCCTCAACAAGATCCTTGCAAATGGAATCCAGCACCACAGAAAAAGAATCATCCACCAAGATCAACTGCGATTCATTCCTCGGTTACAGGGCAGGTTCAACATTCGCAAATCAATCAATGTGATACATCACATCAATAAAAGAAAAGATAAAAACCATATGATCCTGTCAATAGATGCAGAAAAAGCATTTGACAAAATACACCATCCCTTCTTAATAAAGACTCTAGAGAAAGTCAGGATAAAAGGAACCTACTTAAACATCATAAAAGCCTTCTATGAGAAGCCTTCANAAAAGCGCAAGTCCAAAATCTAACAGCTCACCTAAAGGAACTAGAGGCAGAGAAACAAGAACGCCCTAAACCCAGTAGAAGAAGAGAAATAGTACAAGTCAGAGAAGAAATAAACAACATAGACACCAAAGAAACAATTGAACAGACCAATGAAACCAAGAGATGTTTTTTTGAAAAAATAATCAAAATTGACAAACCTCTACCCAGACTTATCAAAAAGAAAAGAGAGAGCACCCAAATAGACAAAATAATGAATGAAAATGGACTTATTACAACCAACCCCTCAGATATACAAGCAATTATCATGGAATACTATGATAAATTATATGACAACAAATTGGACAACTTAGAAGAAACGGATAAATTGCTAAACACACTCACTACTAAAATTTACACGGGAAGAAATAGAAAACCTGAACAGACCCATAACGAATGAAGTAATCGATCAGTGATAAAAAATCTCCCAACAAATAAGAGCCCTGGACCTGGTGGCTTCCCCGGGGAATTCTACCAGACATTTAACACAGAATTAATCCCAATTCTTCTCAAGCTATTCCAAAAAATAGAAATCGAAGGAAAACTCTCAGACTCATTGTATGAAGCCAGGATCACTCTGATTCCCAAGCCAGACAGAGATCTAGCAAAAAAAGAGACCTACAGGCCAATATCCTTGATGAATACGGATGCAAAAATCCTCAACAAGATCCTTGCAAATGGAATCCAGCACCACAGAAAAAGAATCATCCACCAAGATCAACTGCGATTCATTCCTCGGTTACAGGGCAGGTTCAACATTCGCAAATCAATCAATGTGATACATCA
>NW_027532213.1:14036-30043 GCF_008692635.1 Crocuta crocuta
GAGAAAAACAAATATCATATGTTTGCACGTATAAGAGGATTAGGAGGAACTTAACTGAGGACCAAGGGGGAGAAGAAGGGGGGAAATGGTGTGGGAAAGGGAGAGAGGCAAACCATGAGAGACTCTTGAATGGTGACAAAAACTGAGGACTGATGGATGTGGGGAGGGAGGGGGATGGGCATGGAGGAGGGCACTAGTGGGGATGAGCACTGGGTGTTATGTGGAAACCTATTTGACAATAAACTATTTGTAAAAAAAAATAAAAAAAAAGCTGGTGTGTGTATATATACAAACTATTTTCAGTAGACTGTAACAGGAGATGAAGAAGGCCTTTATAGCATAATGAAGGTGTCTATCCACCAAGAAGATCTAACAATTATAAATCTTTATGCCCACAACATAAAAGAACCCCAAAATATGAGTCAATTCATCACAAACATAAAGAAACTCACTGATCATAATATCATAATAGTAGGGGACTTCAACACTCCAGTTGCAGCAATGAACGGATAATCAAAGTAGAAAATCAACAAGGAAACCGTGGTTCTGAATGACACACTGGACACGATGGACTTAACAGATATGTTCAGAAGGTATCAACCTAAATCTGCAGAATACACGTTCTACCCTAGTGCACATTGATCCCAAGCCTGGGCAGCATCTCAGGATTTGGCTGGTTTTTCTGATTTGCATGTAAGCCATGGCAAAGATGGAGAACACGTGCCACGTTTGTGTCGTCACACTTTTCATGACAAACACCACATTTGCATTTGCCCCTCTTGTGACGGGAAACCTGCTTCTCCTGCTTTTATTGCAAGTCTAGCAAAGGGGAGCTTCTTGAGAGCTGAAAGGAAGAGTGGAATCCAGCAGGACCAGATCCATCCAGGCAGGAAACAGTGACGACACCCAGGTAGATCCCCACTTCCCGAGGCAGCTCCAACAACTTTGGCTCAGCTCTGCTGACTCCCATCCCCACTCCCTCCTGGACCATTTGGGGGATTTTGTCCAGACTTTGTGCTGCAGCACCAGAGGGTGAGGCCATGGGACACTAAGAACTGGGCTGAGGGGTTCTGCAGAGAGGTTTCATACAAGCTGCAGATGCAGGGCCTCAGTACCTGTATGAGACTAGGTATTTTAGGGTGGGATTTATAAAAGGAGAGGACGGGAGAAGCAGAAAAGACTTGCTTATGAATGTCAGAGAGACTTTGTGAAACACACGGAGGAGGAGATGAATTACGGGCACCGAGTGGGTCCTTCTGTCTGAATCCTTGCTATCCGTGGAGATGCCTTTTTTAACAGGACATCAACAGTGTTTGGGTGGCTGTTGAAGAGGGCAGTGGAGAGTTAGTGGAGGTGAGAGCCCGTGGCCCTCTGCTCTTGGGATGATGGATCCTGACACGAAAGGGAGATGTGCCTCCAGTTCTGAGTCCTCCGGACCTCGGGTCCTTCACCACTTCAGGGCGGGGAGTGGGTCTCCTATCCAACACTTAGTTGTATCATCTCAGGTTCTCTCTATGACCAGGAATGAAGCCTGCGTCATCTGCCCATCCTCAAAGCGGTCACTGTTCCCATGACTGTGCAGGACTTTATCTTGCTCCCTCCTTGCTACTCAAACTCTGTATTCCCCTTCCTCCTTCTTTCCCAGGTATACTCCATTTCTTTTCTTCTGCCTACCTCCACAATTCTACAGTTCTCAAATACGAGGAACGATAGATGATTTGCTGGCACCATGCAATCCATCCTTGATCTCTCCCGTTTGGGGAGAACGTGTCATGCATCTGGGCTGCTGCGTACCGAGAGGGAGAGAGTACTGACAGTGGGCACATCACTTCTGTCACTGAAATGGCCTTCCTTGGGACACATAGGAGCCAAAAACAACCTCAACATTTCCCTTAAGCTTTGCAGAGAATGGAAGGAAATTAGAGGACAGTAATGAGTCCAATTCCCCAGGATCTCTTCAAGAGACACTGGGAAGTGTCCCACAGTGTGGCCACACAAACACAAGGTACCTTCCAAGGATCTTAATAGTCCTCAGGGGAAACACTAGAGGGCTTGTTCCCTGGGCTAGACTAAGGAATGGTCGCACGGTGTGTGGGGACAGAACTGGTGCTGTAAAGCAGAAACAGTGGGTTCAGAGAGGGGCAGTGACCCCGTGGCCCTGGTGCCCANGAAATATACGTAAGAAAAAAGTATAAATTAAAAAAAATTGGGTTGAGGGAGAAGGGTCACAGAAGGTTTTGGAAAGGACAGGAAGAATGTATGTCCAGGTGCAGAAGAAGATGTGTACACAATTCTCACAAAAGCAAAATGGTCCTGTACTTTCTCATTCCCATTCACCAAGGATCCAAATAATTTGGAACGGGTAGGCAAGGAGGGCTCAGGTAATACGAGTTCTCCCAATTTGGAATCATCGTAATGCACCACAAGTAATCGAAATTATGCTCCACAGATTAAAAATTTCCAGGTTAACCTTCCTTCAACGAGACAATTTCTGGAGTACACAATGATATTTAAACATCCCGTAGTCTCCTGCTATTCTTGTTTCTTTGTGGAAACAGGCAAGTGTAAATCAAACTCTATCAAAATAGACATTTGTCACAAGATTTAGGCTCTAAAGAAAGCGGAATCATAATTTGGCTCTGTTTATATTCACATTGTCTTATGAGAGCTACGTTATGTGATTGGCTTGCAAAAGCTTTCAGACTTCATCCAGCCCATCTTTCCACTGGCAGATGGACAGGAATGTGAGTGGGAATCTCCTGTCACACTGGTGAGGTGTTAATTCCACACCCTGAAGTACGCAACATCGCCTCCGGGGCTCCTTGGAAGAGAGCCAAGTGCTCATACTGATGCTCAGTCTCAGACAAACATCCTGCTGGACTCTTTGATTTACACTTTTAGTCCAGCACACAGAACTGCAACAAGGGTCAGTGGTGGGTGCTGGATTTTGCATCTGAGAAAGACAGGTTGATTCTCAGCAGGAGTATCTGCAGAGAAATGTCAGATCCCATTCTCAGAAGGTGGAGAAAGAAGGAGTTAGTCTCCCTGCCTAGTGCTAGAAGTTCCTAATTTCGCCAATTCCCACCAGATCGGGATAGGCACGAGGCTCAACACGAAGCCACCTGCAGAAGGAAGAAGTCCTGCCCCAGTACCTTGTGACTAGAGTGACGTTGGGAAGATTCATTGTGCAGCCTCAGATGAACAGGGCTGTGTGTGAGAAAAGTGGCAAGAGTGACGTACCATGACGTGCCACGAGATCTACCAGGAGGTGAGGTCCTGTTGTCACTGCCTCTGTGACAGACACTGTAAGATGTGACAATTGTTTCCCTTGTACATGCACATGTGTGGGGCGTACAATGAACACATTTACATTGTACTTTTTGATTCATTATAATACGCATAATCCCTCATGATGTAATAGTTTTGGGATTCTATATTGAGAGAGTTGTCACCATTCTTAAGGAAGTCTATATACATTCTAGAGAAACACACCATACACCGAATACACACACACACACACAGACATACACACACACACACACTGAGAGTTGCAGCATATGATTCACATGTAGACACACCTACTTCCCTGCACACAAGCCTACACCACCTGATGGCAGTACCGCTGCTTCCAGGGTTCCTACCATGACTATAGGTCTTTTCCTGGAGAACATCTTTGGACTGCAATGTCCTTGTTCTCATACCAGGAGGTACTGTAATCAGGGTGGCTCTGCACAGTAAGCCTGCAAGAAAGCTCCACCTCTCTCATCTTCCAGATTTCTCTTTGCCAAGAGAGTGACTCCAGAATACATACAGCTTTCACATTCCAGCAGGGTGCTCTGCAATGTCAGAAGATACTATGAGGATCAAATGTTGCTGTGTTTTGTTGGGACAGCTCTTTTGTCATTTTTTTAAATTTTTTTAATGTTTTTTTTAATTTATTTATTTCTAGGAGAGAGAGAGAGACAGCATGAGCGGGGGAGGGTCAGAGAGAGAGGGAGTCACAGACCGAAACAGGCTCCAGGCTCTGAGCTGGCAGTCAGCACAGAGCCCGACGCGGGGCCCGAACCCACGAACCGCGAGATCATGACCTAAGCGAAAGTCGGACGCCCAACCGACTAAGCCACCGAGGCGCCCCAGCTCTTTTGTCATCTTAATGACAAGGGCAAATTAGATGGGAAAGAGCTATAGAGGCCAACGAACACCAAAGCAAGAACAGTGAAAATATAGTCATAGTCAAAGGCATTATATATTCTTACTTGGGTGTACATCAAAGCCATTTTGAATATTTTTAATGTTTGTATATTTTAAAGAGAGGAGAGAGAGAGAGGAGAGAGAGAGAGCACTCAGGGGAGGGGCAGAGAGAGAGGGAACACAGAATGAGAAGCAGGCTCCAGACTCTCAGCTGTCAGCACAGACCGTTCTGTGAGGCACTACCACACACTGTGAGACCATGACTGGAGCCCCAAGATTAGACACTTAACTGAGTCGCCCATGCACTCCCCAAGTCGGGTTGTAAAAATGAAATGCAAGAGTCAAAATTGCTGCTGGTGAAATGCTTACTATCCCATAGATGGTAATTGATACTGCTATTTTTTCAACACCTTTGCGATCAGGTATCCATTGGTAATAGTCTGTCAGTGGATATTCTCCATATTAAGTAAGTTGGATATACCAACAGGCGCGCACATGCTGAGAGTTTTATACCTTAATTCTATTGAACGAGAAATAAAACAATCTGCATTACACAAAGAAAGGCAAGCATATCTCAGAGGTCGATGTGGTGTCCCCATCTCCACTGTCAAAGGGAACTGCTTCTGTGAGGTCATTGAGAGAACCTAAGAAGATACACAGATAGTTCCATGATGCCAGTGGGACTGCTCGGGAATTGTTCCAGGGGTTATGCTCGATGGGAGTCATGGACTCAACTATATGGAGATGGGTGGTGAGTGAGTATCAGCTGAGCTGCTGCTGGGCCATCCTTGGTAGATAAAGGAAGGGAAAGGAAAGAAGCAGGTAAGGAAATAGAAACAGGGCCTCTGGATTTTAGCTATTTCAATGTGTAATCTGGAAACAAGGCGTAACACTGAAACGCATGCTATGTTTTGCTGACTGTGTCTTATGACCCTATTGCCTCTTGAAGTTCAGGAAACGATCTTATGCTGTGGACATCTTGAAGACAATGTCTTTGCCCTGGCTGTGCAGGAGATATGCAACCCGAGTGGTGAGAACAGTCCTCACTACCAAGCTTTCCTCTGGGTTCATATTTAACAGGGTCCCTTCAGGGTGTTCCACAAGGTTTGAGCACGTCTTAAGGCTTATGATACTGTTATGAAATTGACTAGCAATCTTACTGATTCTTCTCTGCTCGGACCCCATATGAGAGGTGCTACTAGGTGTGAAAGATGTTGGGCCATTTATGTCTCCTCCATCTCCATCTCCAGAAAGGAAATATGAAATAAACCTTCAGGTGCAGCTGTGCTGAGGGAAGAATGTACTCCTGCAGGCAGTGTGTGCAGTGAGCCTGACTTCTGGTCCTGGAAACTGGACACCTGCCTTGTTCCGTGTAAGTGGCACAGGTCTTCTGAAGAAACACACACCCCACACACCCTCACGCACATCACAGAAACACGCAGAAATCACCCATGACCCTCATCCACAAAAATCCTACCACCTGAATGACCTATTTGCTGTCAGGAACTGTAAAATATGGTTATATTGTTTTACCATACAATCTGTTTTTCTTACAAAACTCCATGTTGCATTCCCAGGTGGAATCCAGAAATCAGGGATTCTCTCCAGTCCAAAGCAGGTGAAAAAGTCCCACCTTCATCATCAGCTAGACTTGTCCTTATCAAGTCGCCAATTCTAAACACTATTTAATGATTTTATTTACTTTTGAGTGTCAGAGAGAGACAGTGCGAGCAGGGGAGGGTGAGAGAGAGAGAGATACAGAATCCGAAGACAGGCTCCAGGCTCTGAGCTAGCTGTCAGCACAGAGCCTGATGCGGTGCTCGAATCCACGAACTGTGAGATCATGGCCTGAGCTGAAGTCAGATGCTTAACTGACTTCTAGCCTTCATAGGATGATGTGTTAATGTGGCCTCATCCTGCAATTACACAGAAAAGATGACATTATGAGTTTCACATCATCTTGTACACAGTTTCCACGTGAATATTGGTCTCTTGGTGATGTTAGCAGTGAGTTGGGCTGCAATTTTTGAGTCAATGACTTGTAGAAATCTTACAAAGTCACCTGTCAACAGCTCCAATATTCAAGGTCACATCACACAAGTCACTTTGATCAGGAAACGCAAAATGATTTTCCACAGAGGAAAATTATCTCCTGACAAATGCTCACTACCATCATATAGGTTCTGATTGGTGGTGTAATTATTATGTTTTTCCCTTTAGAATTCATGTCAGTTGGTGATAGGAGCTTAAGAAAACCCCTCGGCACCAGTAAATTGTACAGAACCTCTCAGAAGGACGTGCACAGATGTTCACATCTTAATTCCCTTGAAATCAGAGTAAAGCAATGGTGCTCTTTCAGATACAGAAAATGACTTTACCTCAGGAAGAGTTATGGTGCTTCCTGCACCTTGGTTCTTGGGAGCTCTTGCCTGGACCCTCAGGGGCAGCTAGGAGAAATCAGAGCAACTGTCAAAGACACTGGTGGGGCAGCTCAGGAACTAGTCAGAGTTTCTATTGATGTGAACATGAGGTGAGTGTGTGCATATGGGTGAATAGTAATTATGTACTGTGCTGCTGGGCATCCTCTTGGGAGACAACGGATGGCAAGGAGAGGAGCAGGAAAGATATGGGCAACAAGGCTTTAGTCTTTCTAGCAGGTGATCCTGATGAAGGCCAGAGAGTTAATGAAAATCGTGGAAATGCTGCAGTGCCTTGTGTGTCAAGACGGGGTCTCATAGCCTCTCTTGATTGTTTCAAGTTCAGCCAGGCTATCACTGTTTGTCTCTTGGAAAATCTGTTCTTCCCCTAGGACCCCATCATCTATTTGCTAGGATTTTGTGACCATGATGTCTACTTTGGAAATTTGTACTTGAGGAAAAGCAACCTTGAATGTCTGAGCAGTTTTCCATCGTGTGCATGGATCATATTTTATTCCTCCTCTCATCCCTTGATGGACTTTTGGGTGGTATCTCTAGGGCTACCGTGAAGACGGCTGTCGGGAACAGTGGGTGTACAATTCCGGTCTCTTACTGTCATAGGGATACTTGAAATTCTGCATTGGTCAATCGCATAGAATCGTAAAGCCCATAGAATATCTTTCAACAGAGACTGTGGCTTTGACTTCATAGATAGTATATTGCTGGATCATGTGGGATTTTTCCCCCTTGTAAATCCATTCAGCTGGTGTTTACCTTTAAATTGGCGAGTTTAATCTCTTTACATTTAGTGTAATTATTGATAAGGTAAGAGTTATGTCTGATTTTGCTATTTTTGATATGTCGTATGTCCTTTCTGTTATTCTATTCCTCAATCACTGGCATTTTGTGTTAAATAAACATTTTCTAGTGTGCCATTATAAAAGAAAGAGAAGTATCGATGTTCTTTCATTAATGGTGACATATGTAATACCCTCATGGAAGATGTTTGACATGGCAGAAAGTGGATGGTTGGTAACCTGGAACTTGCTCTATTATCTGTTCAAATTTTATCTTAAGTGAAACCTGTCGTCAAGCATGTCCACTAATATCTAAAAATCTGGAAGCACTGTATCCCGGGGAGACTGAAATTGATTTCTGTTCAGAAGTTAGCTAATATGTATACCTTCAGGTACTAGATACTTGTCGACTATTCAGCATGGATCCTGTGTTGATATAGAAGTGCTTCTTGGAGGTAGCCAAGATGGCAGAACAGCACAGACGTCTTTTTTCTGTATTGGGTACATGAAATACAGTCAGATCAACACTAAGCCATCCTGCACACCTAGGAAACTGATTTGAAGATAAACACAACAGTGTGCACAACCTGAACCACAGAACTCAGCAGGTACGCGGCAGGGAGTAGTGAACTTGGGGTGAGAGGAGAGTATGGGAAAAGTACACCCCACAAAAACAGCTGGAGAGAAAGTGGAAAAGTGGAATCAGCTGTAGGGACTGAACTCAAAAGGGAGAAAGGGGAAAGGAGAGGGTTTAAATTCCATGAATACTTTACACAGGGGGAGCACAGAGTCGGACACTCTGCAGCTCAAATACGTTGTGGTGCTCTAGTGGGAAAGGCGGATTCCCAGGAGAGTGGGTTTGGGAGGTCCTCAAGCCATGGGTGATTTTCCATAATCCTGGAAACATTGCTGCTACATGGTAGTGTGAACTTTTTCTGGGGTGGTCTGGCACCCAGACACAAGTCTCTGGACGCTGGAAGCAGCAGGATCCTGGGAATGTTCTTGGGTGTGGCTGGCACCAGCCACTGCCCCATGAGACCCTCCACCACAGGATGTGAGTGCCTGAAAGCCACAGTCCCTCAGAAGCAAAAGGTTGGGAAACACAGCCGCATCTCAGATCAAACTCAGGAGGATGGTGCCGCCTGGCAACTGACGGTATGGTCACAGACAGTGTAAAAGCAGGGAGTGGACGGAAACTGGAGGTAAAAGACAGGGGACCCATTGTTGGTCAGGGAGAGCATAAAGTTCCGGTATTGGACACCCGACCGCGCATGCACATACCCACCTACTGGCACCACCACAATCTAACCGAGGAAGCTACGAGGGGCCATCAAGGGTAGAATGGAGCCATTACACTAAGCCTTCCCCAAACTTTCCAAGCTCACTCTTCAGCAACAGCAGAATCTGTCTGCTTAGTTTACGTACTATAACCTGCTTCTTAGTTGCCTTCTAGGGGAGAACGATGTAGTATCCATCGTATTTCCGTCCATTCACTGGTCCATGTATTCAGTTTTCTTTTGTTTTTTCTTCTTTTTTTTGTTTCTTTTCCTTTACTTGAATACAGAAAGAAAAACTTATTTTTATTTTCAATTTTCATTACAAATATTTTTATCTTTTTTCTATTTTGTTTACTTCTATTGTAAATTTTTCAAATTTCATTTTTACATCCTTCAAGATATTCTATTTCATCGTTTTCATTTCCTCAAAATTTCAAACATTTTCTACTGTTTTGTTTTGTTTTTCCTCTTTTTCTGTAACCAGTCAAGCTCCTTTCAATAACCAGACTAAAACACACCTGCGATCTCGCACCACTTATTTAATTTTCTGTGTGTGTGGTGTTGTTTTTAATTCGTTAATTTTAATATTTCCCCATTTTTCTCATCAATCAAGCTCCTTTCAATAACCAGACCAAAACACTCATAGGATTTAGCATCATATATTTGATTGTTTGTTTGTGTGTGCGTGCATACGCACAAGCATGTGTTGTTTTTCATTGTTTCCTTTTAATTTTTCCTCCTTTTTCTCTCAACAATCAAGCTCTTTCAATTACCAGACCAGGATGTGGGAGCTATCTGGCTGCGACATCTATCACCCCATTGATCGCCAAGGTTGATTCGGCTGATGTGGCTGGCTAGGTGGGTGTCCCCTTCCTCCCTCACCGTTCCATGTGGGTCCCTCACGAAGCTGCGCGCTCCGATGAAGAGGACGACCTTCCCCGATAGAGGAGGACCGTTCTTCGGTCAAGGGTATACGAGTAGCTGCTCTCCCCTGCTAGAACCTCCAAACAAGCTCTCAAGGTCAATTACCAGAACAAAACATACCAAGTATCGAGCATCATTTAATGATTTTTTATTTGTATGTGGTGTGTGTTGTCTTCAACTTTTTAATTTTAATTTTCCTTTACCTTATGAATTCCTTTCCTACCTTCAAAAGGAATTCACCCCAGAATACACAACAGGAAGAAACGACAGCCAGGCACATAACCAACACAGATACAAACAAGATATCAGAAGCAGAATTTGGAATCACGACAAGTAGAATACTGGCTGGGGTTGAAAACAGATTAGAATCCCTCTCGACGCAGATATAAGAAGTTAACAGCTACTCAGGATGAAAGAAAAAACTGCTGCAATCTCAAATAGATGCCATCGCGGCAAGGATGCATGAGGCAGAGTATGGAATCAGCGATATAGAGGACAAACTTATGGAGAATAATGAAGCAGAGAATAAGAGAGAGAGTCAAGCAAAAGAGCACGATTTAAGAATAAGGTAAATCAGTGACTTGTTAAAAAGGAACATCAGAATCATAGGGGCCCTAGAAGATGAAGAGACAAAAAAAGGGGTAGACGACATATGTGAAAAATCATAGCGGAAAACTTTCCTAACCTGGGAAAGACACAGACATCAAAATCCAGAAAGCACAGAGGACTCCCACAAGATTCAACAAAAACCGACCATCAACAAGGCATATCGTAGTCGAATTCCAAAATACTCAGGCAAGGAAAGAAACATAACAGCCATAAAGGGGAAAAAAAAAAGTCCTTAATATATAAGGAAGAGAGATAAGTTTTGCAGCAGACCTATCCACAGAAACATGGCAGCCCAGAAAGGAGGGGAAGGACATATTCAATGTGCTGAATCAGGACACTATGCAGCCAAGAATTCTTTATCCAGAAAGGCTGTCATTCAAAGTACAAAGAGAGATAAAAAGTTTCCCAGAGAAACAAACATTAAAGGAATCCATGACCACTAAATCAGCCCAGCAAGAAAATTGAATGGGGATTGTCTAAGGTCAGAAAGGATGACAAAAAGGGGAAAAAAAAAAAAAAAAGACCAAAGGCAACAAAGACTAGAAAGACCCGCGTACACCACCAGAAACTCCAACTTTACAAGACACATGAAGGCAATAAACTTCTATCTTTCAGTACTCACTCTAAACGTCAACGGGCTAAATGCTCCTATCCAAAGGCATAGGGTAACAAAATGGAGAAGTAAACAATATCCATCTATACGCTGTCTACAAGAGACCCACTTTAGACGTAAAGACACTTTCAGATTGAAAGTAAGGGGATGGGATGGAAACCATCTATCATGCTAATGGTCACCAAAAGACAGCCGGAGTAGTCATACATATATCAGACAATCTAGACTTTAAAATAAAAACTGCAGGGGCGCCTGGGTGGCTTAGTCGGTTAAGCGTCCGACTTTCGCTTAGGTCATGATCTCGCGGTTCTTGGGTTCGAGCCCCGCGTTGGGCTCTGTGCTGACTGCCCGCTCAGAGCCTGGAGCCTGTTTCAGTCTGTGACTCCCTCTCTCTCTGACCCTCCCCTGTTCACGCTGTCTCTCTCTCTCTCTCCTAGAAATAAATGAAACATTTAAAAAAAAACTGCAACGAAAGATGACAAAGGGCATTCTATCATCATAGGGGGTCTAACCACCAAGAAGACATAACAATTGTAAACAATTATTCTCCAATTGTGGGAGAACACCCACATATATGAATCAATTACTCACAAACATAAAGAAACTCAGTGCTACTAATACCATCATAGTAGGGGACTTCAACACCCTACTCACAGCAATGGACAGATCATCTGAACAGAAAATCAACAAGGGAACAAAGGCTTCAAATAACACACTGGACTAGATGGATTTAACAGATATATTTAGAACATTTCATCCTAAAGGAGTGCAATATACATTCTTCTCCAGAGCACAGGGATCATTCTCCTGCATAGACTGCATCTTGGGAAACAAATCAGCCCTCAACAAGTACAAAAAGTTTGAGACCATATAGGGCATAATTTCAGACCACGCGGGGCGCAGAGGCCTCAGATCCCAAGTTGTACCGCTGCTTGACCCCAACAGATCTGAGGCTGCGACACTTCTCCCAACCCCACTCAACCCCAGGCAGCACGGAAGCAGCGACCTGTGAGACTGTTTCAGGAAGTATAAACAAGGCCCGTGGACTGGGACCTGGAAATGAGGAGAGGTGTGGGGCATAGAACTCAGCCCACTTGGCTACAGCCTCAGCACAGGGAGATCGGACCCAAAGGAGTGATTTGCAATGCTTGGCTGGGAAAGGATGGAGGCGATGCCATTTTTCTCCCCACAACCACCAAGGCAGGGCCTCAGGGAGCAGCCAGAGGGACACAGTGGAAACAAGACCTGTCTACACCAAACCACACCCATCCCCGCCAGAGCCTCTTTTCTTGTTGCTGCTGTTGTTGCTTTTTGACCTGAGCCTGGGGCAAAACCAACATGGGTGCACTGCCATGATTAATCCCAGATAATCCTTTTGATTCAGATACAATCTCCCTTTTCTCATTTGTAACCCTCCACTCTGCTGGTTGGGGCATTCTGGTCACTGGTTGGCTTATACAGTCACATTTAATCCACTCTCTAGATATATATGCTACACCTTCACCGCTACCTTTTTTTCTCTCTCTGGTGTAATCAGACTATATATAGTTTCTCTGAGTGCCTCTTAGTCTCTCTACCTGGTCATGTCATTTCCAATTTCACTTTCTCCCCGCTCTGTTATTGTTCTCTTTGTATATGCTCTTCCATTAACACAGCCTACACCTGGCTCTTTATTTGTAGCTGGGAAATCTGCTTTTATGCCTTTCGACTGTCCTTTGTCTTTTGGGGTTTTTCATTTCGTCTTTCCTTTATTCTTTCTTTACTTTGAATTTTTATTTATATTCCTTCCTTCCTCTTTTTTTTTGTTTGTTTCTGTACTGTTTTGTATTTTGTTCCCCTCCTTGTTTTTCTTGTTCTTTTTCCTGTTCAGTTTCATGTTTACTGGTTTTGTCTGTGCGTTTGTGTACGTTTGTACCCTGCGTGGTTATCTGCTTTCTTTTTCCAATGTTACCTTAAGAAACAAGCCGAAGTATACATGGAGGAGAGCCCCAAATACCTCTAGGAGTAGGGAAACAAAATAAACTCTCAAAAAGAGAAACCAAGAGACACCATTCAAAGAACACTTCCTGAACGGACGGGCTCTGAACAGTCAAAGAATCTTCTTTAATACATCAGAACTCTCAGGGGAAGTATGTACAGCAAGTTTTAAAATTAACAAGAGATAGAAAGCTAACCAAAATGACGAAATAGAAGAGCGCTCCTCCAAAGAAATTCCGGGAAGAATTGACAGCTAAAGAACTGCTCAAAACAGATATAAGCAACATAACTGAACAAGAATTTAGAACAATAGTCATAAAATTAGTCGGTAGGCTTGATAAAAATCATGGAAGACATCAGAGAAACTATTGCTACAAACACTATGGAGCTCAAAATAGTTATTATGAATTAAACAGTGCTATAAATGAGATACATAATAAAATAGAGGTGTCCAATGCATAGACTGAAGAGGTAGGAAGGAGAATAAGTGATTTATAAAACACAATTATAGAAAAAGAGGAAGCTGAGAAAAAGAGATAAACTGATTCAGGAACACGAAAGGAGAGTTCGAGAGTTGAGGATATAATCAAACGTAACAATATCCGTATCATAGGAATCCCAGAAGAGGACGAGAGAGGGAAAGGTGCTAAAGGAGTCCTTGAATAAATTATAGCAGAGAATGTCCCCAACCAGGGGAGGGAAGTAGATGTTGAAATCCAAGAGGAACAGAGAACTCCCCTCAGACGTAACTTGAATCGATCTTCTACATGACATATCCTAGTGAAACTGGCAAAATATAAGGACAAAGAGAGAATTCTGAAAGCTTATAGGGATAAAAGGCCCTAACATACAAAGGGAAACCTATCAGAGTGGTGACAGACCTATCTAATGAAACTTGGCAGGCCAGAAAGAAATGACAGGAAATCTTCAATGTGATGAACAGAAAAAGAGATGCAGCCAAGAATCCTCTATCCAGCAAGCCTGTCATTCAGAATAGAGAGAAAAAAGTCATTCCAAATAAACAAAAATTGAAAGAATGTGTCACCACTAAACCAGCCCTACAATAAATCCTGAGGGGACTTGAAAAAGGCATCGAAGACATCAGAGACGCCACTGCTGCAAAGATCAAGGAATTTAAAAACAGTTATGATGAATTGAAAAATGCTATAAATGAGGTGTGAAATAAAATGGAGGTGCCACAACACAGACTGAAGAGACAGAGAGAAGAGATGAAATAGAAGATAAAATTATGGAAAAATTGGAAGATGAGAAAGAAACATAAATTGGTCCAGGAGCACGAAAGGATATTCGAGAACTGAGTGATGCCAGCAAATGGAACAATATCTGAACCATAGGAATTCCAAAGCATATGAAAAAGAGAGAAAGGAGCTGAAAGAGTACTTGCACAAATCATAGCTGAGAACTTCTGCAACCTGGGGAAGGAAACAGACATTGAAATCCAAGAGGCACAGAGAACTCCCCTCAGACATAACTTGATTTGATCCTCTGTGCGGCATATCCTAGTGAAACTGGCAAAAGACAAGAATAAACCGAAAATTCTGAAGGCAGCTAGGGATAAAGGGGCCTTATCAAACAAAGGGAGACGCATCAGGGTAGTAGCAGACCTATCTACTGAAACTTGGCAGGCCAGAAAGGAATGGCAGCTAATCTTCAATGTGATCAACAGGAAATGCATGCAGTCAAAAATCCTTTATCTAGCAAGCCTGTCATTCAGAAGAGAAACAGAGAGAAATGTTTTTCCAAACAACAAAACTGAAGGAATGCATCACCAGTAAACCAGCCCTACGAGAGATCTGAAGGGGGACTCTATGAGGGAAATGTTGCAAGGATCACAAAGTACCAAAGACACCACTACAAGCATGAATCCGAAAGAGAACACAATGACTCTAAATTCATATTTTTTCAATAATAACACTGAATGTAAATGGACTAAATGCTCCAATCAGAAGACATTGGGAAGCAGAATGGATATTAAAAACCCAAGATCCATCTATTTGCTGCCTACAAGACACTCATTTTAAACCTGTGGACACTTTCAGTGTGAAAGGGAGGGGACGGAGGAATATCGATCATGCTACTGGAAGTCAAAAGAAAGCTGGAGTAGCCATACTTATAAAGGACAAACTGGGCCTTAAAGGCAGTAACAAAGATGAAGATGGGCATTATATAATAATTACAGAGCCTATCCATGGGAAGAGCTAACAACAATAAATGTCTATGCACTGAGTTCCGGAGTACCCAAATACCTAAGAAAATTAACCACAAATATAAACAATCCTATTGAGGATAATGTGCTAATTCAGGGGTTTTGATGCTCCACTTACAGCAATGGATAGATCAAGTAGGTAGAAAATCACTAAAGAAACCATGGCCCTGAACAACACATTGGACCAGATGGACTTGATAAACATCCGAAGGTGTGGAATTTACTTTCCTCTCGAGTGCACATTCTCTAAGACAGATCACATACTGGGTCACAAAGCAGTCCTCAATAAATATAAAAGAATTGAGATCATACTGTGCACACTGTCAGATCCCAAAGCTATGAAACTTGTAATCAACCACAGCAAGAAGTCTGGAAAACCTCCAGAAGCAAGGAGGTTAAAGAACACCCTGCTAAAGAATGAATGGGTCAACCAGGCATTTAAGGAAGAATATTAAAAAACATAGGGAAAGAAATGAAAATGAAAATACAACAATACAAAGTTTTTGGGATGCAGCAAAGGAAGTCCTAAGAGGAAAATACATTGTAATCTAGGTCTATTTCAAGAAACTGGAAAAAGCGCTAGAAGAAACTCTAACAGCGCACCTAAAGGAACTAGAAGCAGAGCAGCAAGAATACCCCAAACTCAGCAAACAAAGAGAAATAATAAACATCAGGGCAGAAGTATACAATATAGAATTTTAAAAAAAAGAAAGAAAAGAAAACAGTCGAATTGATCAGTGGAACGAATAGTTCGTTTTGTGAAAAAATAAACAAAACTGATAAACTTCTAGCCAGGCTTCTCACAAAGAAAGGAGAGAGCACCCAAATAGACAAAATCACAAATGAAAATGGATTTATTACAACCAGTCCTTCAGAAATACAAGTAATATATGGGAATACTATGAAAAATTATATGCCAACATATTGGACAACCTAAAAGAAATGGATACATTTTTAAACACCCACACACTATAA
>NW_027532213.1:30469-38600 GCF_008692635.1 Crocuta crocuta
ATATACATATATATATATATATGTATATATATATATATGTATATATATATAAAATTTACAATATAAATGGGAAGAAACAAAATCTGAACATACACATAACTAGTGAAGAAATTGAATCAGTTGTCAAAAATCGCCCAAGAAATAAGAGCCACGGACCAGGTGGCTTTCCTGGGGAATTCTACCAGACAGTTAAATCATAGTTAAGACCCATTATTCTCAAGCTGTTCCAAAAAACAGATACAGAAGGAAAACTTCTGGACTCTTTCTATGAAGCCAGTATAACTTTGATTCCCAAGCCAGAGAGTAATCTAGTGCAACCAGAGACAGAGAGAGAGAGAGAGAGAGAGAAATACAGGCCAATATCCCTGATGAATATGGATGCAAAAATTCTCAACAAGATACTACCAAATCGAATTCGGCGGCATATCAAAATTATTCACCATGATCAAGTGGGATTCATTCCTGGGTTACAGGGCTGGTTCAATATTCTCAAATCAATCAATGGGATACATGACACTAACAAAAGAAAAGATAAAAAGCATATGATCCTGTCAAAAGATGCAGAAAAAGCATTTGACAAAATACAGCATTTTCTTAATCAAAACCTTCTAGAAAGTCAAGATACAAGGAATTTACTGAAACATCATAAAAGCCATTTATGAAAAGCCCACCGCTGCTATCATCCTCAATGGAGAAAAACTGAGAGCTTTCCTCCTGAAATCAAGAACACGACAGGGATATCCGCACTCACCACTATTATTTCCTATAGTGCTTGAAGTCCTAGCATCAGCCATCAGGCAACAAAGGGAAATAAAAGGCATCAGAATTGACAAAGATGGAGTCAAAGTTTCACGTTTTGCAGACTACATGATACTCTACATGGAAAAATGGACAGACTCCGCCAGAAGTCTACTAGAACTGATCCAAGTATTCAGCAAAGTCGCAGGGGTACAAAATCAACATACAGAAATCGGTTGCATTTTTATATAGCATTAATGAAGCAACAGAAAGAGAAATCAAGAAACTGATCCCATTCACAATTTACCAAAAACATAAAATTGCTAGGAACAAACCTAACCAAAGATGTAAAAGATCTGTATGATGAGAACTTTAGAAAACTTTTGAAAGAAATTGTATAAGACACAAAGAAATGGAAAAAACATCCCATGCTCATGGATCTGAAGAATAAAGATTGCTCAAATGTCAATAATATCCAAAGCGATCTACACAATCAGTGCTATGTAATCAAAATTCCACCAGCAGTCTTCTCAAAGCCAGGCCAAACAATCCTAAAATTTGTATGGAACCATAAAGTACCCCAAATACTCAAAGAAGAAGAAAACCAAAACGGGAGACATCACAATCCCAGACTTTAGTCTTTGATAGAAAGCTGTCATCATCAAGACAGTATGGTGTTGGCACAAAAACAGACATATGTACCAATGGAATAGAATAGAGAACACAGAATTGGAGCCACAAATGTATGGCCAATTAATCTTTGACAAAGCAGGGAAGTGTATCCAATGGGAAAAAGGCAGCCTCTTTCTCAGACGGTGCTGCGAGAACTGGACAGCAACATGCAGAAAAGTGAAACTAGACCACTTTCCGACACCACACACAAAAGTAAAGTCAAAATGGATGAAGGGCGTGACTGGGAGACTGGAAGCCATCAAATGTCTAGAGGAGAAAGCAGGAAACAACCTCTTCGACCTCAGGCGCCCCGATATCTTACTCGACACATCTCCAAAGGCAAGGGAATCCAGAGCAAAGATGAACTATTGGGACCTCATCAAGATAAAAAGCTTCTGTATGGCAAAGGAAACAATCAGTAAAAGCAATAGGCAACTGATGGAATGGGAAAAGATAGGTGCAAATGACATATCAGATAAACAGCTAAGTATCGAAAATCTATAAGGAACTCTCCAAACTCCACACCTGAAAAACAAATAATCCACTAATGAATTGGGCAGAAGACATGAACAGACACTTCTCCAAAGAGGACATCCAGATGGCCAACAGACACATGAAATGATACTTAGCATCCCTCATCATCAAGGAAATACAAATCAAAAGCACACAGAGATACCACCTCAAACTGGTCAGAGTGATTAAAATGAACAAATCAGGAGACTAGAGAGGCTGGCGAACATGTGGAGAAACGGGTACCCTCCTACACTGTTGGTGGGGATGTAAACTCACACGGTCCCTCTGGAAAAGTGTGGAGATTCCTCAAAAAAAGTAACAATAGAACTCTCCTATGACCCAGCAATAGCACTGCTAGGAATTTACCAAAGGATACAGAAGTGCGGATGCATTGGGGCACATGGACCCCAATGTTCATAGCGGCACTCTCAACAAGAGCCAAAACATGGAAAGAGCCTAAGTGTCCATCAACGGATGAATGGATCAATAAGATGTGGTTTATGTATACGATGGAATACTACATGGCATTGAGAAAGAATGAAAGCTGGCCATGTGTAGCAACACTGATGGAACTTGAGGGTGTTATGCTGAGCGAAAAAAATCATGCAGACAAGGACAGCTACCATATGCTTACACGTATAGGAGGATTAGGAGGAGCTTAACAGATGATCATGGTGGAGAAGAACGCGAAAAATAGTGGAGGAGAGGGAGGAAGGCAAACCATGAGAGACTCTTGAATGCCGAGAAAAAACTGAGGGCTAATGGGGGTGGGTGGAAGGAGAAGGGGGGTGATGGGCATGGAGGAGGGCACTTGTGGGGATGAGCGCTGGGTGTTAGATGGAAACCAACTTGGCAATAAACTATTTTTCAAAAAAGAAAAAAAATGAACTATTGGGACCTCATCAAGATAAAAAGCTTCTTCACAGCAAAGGAAACAATCAACAAAACTAATAGGAACCGACAGAATGGGAAAAAGATAGTTGCAAATGACATACTGGATAAAGTGCTAGTATCCAATATCTATAAGGAACTCACCAAACTCCACACCTGAAAAACAAACAATCAAGGGGAGAGAAGCGCAGAGGACATGAATAGACACTTCACCAAAGAGGACATCCAGATGGCCAACAGACACATGAAAGGATGTTCAGCGTCACTCATTTTCAGGGAAATACAAATCAAAACCGCAATGAGATACCACCTCACACCCATCACAATGGCTAACACAAATAACTCAGGCAACAACAGATGCTGGTGAGGATGTGGAGAAAGAGGATCTCTTTTGCACTGCTGCTGGGAATGCAAACTGGTGCCGCCACTCTGGAAAGCAGTATGGAGTTTCCTAAAAAAATTCACAATAATCTACCCTACGACCCAGCAATTGCACCAGTAGGTATTTATCCAAGGGATCCAGGTATGCTGTTTCGAAGGGACACTTGCCATCCAATGTTCATAGCAGCACTGTCGACA
The DNA here is from genome assembly GCF_008692635.1 of Crocuta crocuta. Classification (NCBI taxonomy): domain Eukaryota; kingdom Metazoa; phylum Chordata; class Mammalia; order Carnivora; family Hyaenidae; genus Crocuta; species Crocuta crocuta. The sequence goes on from NW_027532213.1 coordinate 33,863, forward strand.
AGAGCCAAAGTATAGAAAGAGCCCAAGTGTCCATCAATGGATGAATAGATGAAGAAGCTGTGCTGTATATACACAATGGAGTATTCCTCGGCAATCAAAAAGAAAGAAATCTTGCCATTTGCACCTACATGGAAGGAACAAGAGGATTATTATGCGAAGCAAAATTAGTCAGTCAGATAAAGACAAATATCATATAAATTCACGCAGATGTGGACTTCGAGATACAAAGCAGATGAAATTAGAGGAAGGGAATCAAAAGTAATATAAAAACAGGAAGGGAGACAAAAATATAAGAGACTCTTCTCTATGGAGAATAAACAGAGGATTACTAGAGGGGTTGTGGGAGGAGGCATGGGCTAAATAGGTAAGAGGCATTAAGGAATCTACACTTGAAATCACTGTTGCACTCTAGGCTAACTTGGATGTCAATTAAAAAATTAATAAAAATGAAAAAAATGCTTCTTAATTTCTATAGTTACTGTACTATGATTGACTTAGTGAATTTGAATTCATATCCATGAAAGCACTGAAAAACGTGCCTCAACATTCTATGATGTTCTGGAAGTACAGAATAAGGAATGAAACACTTATTCTTAATCAGCTTACCGAGTAAATATTCACGGTAACTTCCCCTCGTCGAGGAATAATGTGGAAAGAGACATCCAGTGAAAATCGGACGTTCTTTTTTACTGGTGCTCTTGTCCTTGGTGGCACATCTTCGGCTTCCTCAAAACAGCACTTTCCTGGGAAATGCAGGGAAATAGAGAGTAGGGTTGGCCTCTTGCTGGCAGAAGACTACAGAACCATTCATCATACTCTACTCCTAGTTCAACCTTCCACTCTCTCTGCTCACCAGCGCCTGACAAGTCTCATGACTCAAAAATGGACTTAGGGAAGATGTTGAGCTTTGGTTGTCACTGAAAACCGCCCACAGCCGGTGTTGTGGGCAAATACTGTTATTTAGCAGAGACGTTGAGAGAAATGCAGTAAAGCACAGCCCCCACACATGATGGCCACGGATGACATCACAATAAGTTTCTACACATACCTGAGAGAGGTAGGGGAGGACGCCCTTGCTCAGTTTCCTGTTCTGAGTTGTGAACATGTTAATATGCTGTGCTCATGCGTGTGCTGTGATGGGGCTAAAAGTGATGTAGTATGAGTGGAACCTCGAGAACAGGAAAGGTTGGGTTCTTCACAGGAGATGGTGTGGCGTGTTGTTTGGGGCAGATCTTATAACAGGTCTAGGGTTTATTTTGGAGCTTCCTTTTTGAGGTCTTTGGGTGGAAGTTTCCCTGTAGGACCCATGGCTGGTATGAATGAAGAGACCCTTCCATGGTAATTCCAGGGTTAAATGAGGCTACATTCCAGTCATCACGGCCCATTGCCTGACTCTCCTGTGTTCTTGCGTGCTGGGTGTTTGTTTCTTAGGTTATGTGCGTTGTACATCAATGGCAAGAAAGACCAAATCCCTCATGCTGAATTCCTGAAAAGTGCGAGCCAGGCTTTGATGTTTGGCAATGGCAAAGGGAGGGAAGTGCCAATTTGGTGGGAAAGATGGTTAAAAAGAGCAAAGTAAGAAACGGTGATTCTAGGAGCGCCTGGGTGGCTCAGTCGGTTAAGTGCCCAACTTTAGCTCAGGTCATGATCTCACGGTTTGTGAGTTTGAGCCCCATGTCGGGCTCTTCGCTGACAGCTTAGAGCCTTGAGCCTACTTCAGATTCTGTGCCTCCCTCAGTCTGTCTGTCTGTCTGTCTCTCTCTCTCTCTCCCCCAATTGTGTGCTCTCTCTCTGTCTCTCAAAAATAAAGGTTAAAAATTAAAATAAAAAAAAAAGAAATGGTGATTACAAACACAGCCCCTCAATGCCCATGTGCACAATTTCATTGACAGTATGTGAATAAATTCTGAAACGAACAAATCAGACTTCTACATCAATTTCCCTTTTCGTTCTGCTTTCCTGTCCCGTTGCCTCGGTCTCCAGAGCAGCATCTGCAACACCACTGTCCCTGCAGCCCTCTCCCACTGTCCCTAACTGAGGGCTGCTCCCTACCTGCAGAGTCTTCCGGCTCCTTGTTGCTGGACTCTGTTGTGCTCTCCAGGCACGAATCTGTAGGAACACAAATATAGGTAATCTTAGCGAGAAGGGCTTGCTAGGCACTCTGACTCAAGTTGATGTTTCCAAGGGTCAGACAGGATGTGCCTGAATTCTCTGTCCGTTCGCTGTTATTCAGTGGGCTCAGGGTAGGTGGAGCCCTTCAGGAAGACATAGATCATAGTTTCATACCTTGTCATGAGACAGAGAAACTGAAGAAATAACCTTCGTACTATCCTTTTTACCTGCCCATTAAACCTTGCCCGTCTAAGTGTCATATCCAGAAATTCCACCTGTAATGGGACACTTGAAACACGGCTGGTGTGAGGGAGCAATCAGAGGTTTTCTATTATTGTATTATTTTTGTGTAAGGCACTGAGTTGAGAAGCGATGTGTATAACTGATTTGAGACATATGCCACCCTCAATTGCCCAGCGCGCAAATCCAAAGATGAAGACATAAGCGCTGCTCCCCTGCTTATTCCTCTGATGTTAATTGTGGGCCGGATCTGACTGTTGACGTGTAAGTAAGGAGTTTCTGGGCTCTTGCCACGCACCATTTGAGGCCTTCAGACACCAAAAGAGGAAAGTCAATGGCCATTTCCTAGAATAAGTGATCACAGGTTCAGTGACACATCTATCCAAATCACAATGTCATTCCCTAGAAATCGAAAATCCTAAAATACATATGGAAGCACAAAGCTACCTACATAGCCAAAATACCCTTGAGAATGAAGAACAAGGCGGTGGCTCCATCCTTGCGGACAGGAAAACTCCGAAGAAAGCTACAGAAAGCAAACACTATCGTACTGGGGTCACTGAAAGGGGGATAGACCATGGGCAAGAATAGAGAGGCCTCGAGTAATCTCTCACATTTAAGGCGTACTTGTCAAGATTACACACGGACCAAGGGTAGTCTCTTCAACAATCCACAGATTGCCAAGGCAACCTACGCAATTTAAGAAAATATCGCCAAACCTTCTATCAGAAAAAGCATTTATTTGCAAAATGGGAAGAAAGAGCAACTAACAACATTGGAGGATGGGGAACAGACTTGCATAGTCATGGCTCCAAGGGGAAACAAAATCAATGGCTAGCAGACTGAGGAAAAGACACTGACATAACGAATCATGCGGAAAATGTAAATGAAGGACAAGGAGATATCACTTCATCTGTTAGCATGGCTTGGATCCAAACAGAAAACCAAAAAGCAATCACCAAATGAGGGTGTTGGTAATGATGTGCAAACTTGAAGCACTGACAGTGGTCAATCGTAAACCAGAATGGTGCAGCCATCACTCTCTCGAGTTGACACAAATAAAGGCTAATCGAAATCCAAATAAAACGCAGTAATCATGCGCCTGAGTATACATCCAATGGAAAGGAAATCACCATATCGAAGTTACACATGCAATCCCATGTCCATTGCAGTATGTACACCATAGTCCGGATATGGACATTTTAGTCCAGTGCCCATCAATACAGGAATTTTGAAGAAAAAGTGATATATTCGAACAACATGATACTATGTAGTTTTCAGAGAATGAGGACATCCTGTGACTTATGGAAACAGGAATGTCATGGAAGACATTTATCTAAGTGATATAAGCCAATCTCAGGGAAACAAATCTCTCTGACTTCATTTCCATGGGGATTGGAAACTAGTCAAGGTCTCTTGGTAGCAGAGGACAGATGTGGGGTTGCCAAGAGTTTGGGGAGGGACCAATGAGGTGTGGTTATCCCATGCTTGAGGAGAATTTGTTCTGTTAGATGGGAGAGCCTGGAAACAAGCTGCACAACTCTGTGCATTGATTTAACAATCATGTGCGGTCTACGTGGACTCATGTCATGTTCCCTGTATTTTTACCACAAAAATATATTTAAAAAAGGTATAATTAAAAATGTGTGTTGCAGCCAGACAGGTCACAGAGGTTGATGGGGAGAATGACAGGAAGACCGCAAGACGAGGCGCTAAGAAAATGTGAACACATGACGTACACCAGCAAGGTGGTCCTGTCTTTTCTCATCCCCCTTCACCAAGGAGCACAAACGTGGTAAGTGTCAGCAAGGTGGGATCGGGTGATATGGAGTCTCCTGATTTTGAATATTTGTAAGGAACCACCAATAAACGAAATGATGCTCCCCAGATTAAAACTTTCCAGGATTACCTTGCTTCAAGAAGACAGTTTCTGGACTACACCATGACTTTGAAAAGTCCAGCAGTCTCCTGCTTGTCATGCATGTTTCTTGGTGGAATCGGGCATATGGAAATCAAATGGTATCAAAATCGTTATTTTTCACAAGATTTAGTCTGTAAAGGGAACTCAATCATAATTTGGCTCTGTTAGACGGTGTTGGGAGAATTGGACAGCAACATGCAGAAGAATGAAACTAGATCATTTTCTCACACCATAAACAAAAATAAACTCAAAATGGATAAAGGACCTGAACGTGAGACTGGAAACAATCAAAACCCTAGAGGAGAAAGCAGGAAACAACCTCCTTGACCTCCACCGCAGCAACTTCTTACTTGACACATCCCCAAAAGCAAGGGAATCAAGAGCAAAAATAAATGATTGGGACCTCATCAAGATTAAAAGCTTCTGCACAGCCAAGGAAACAACCCAGAAAACTAATAGGCAACC